>NW_021341517.1:0-336 GCF_001605985.2 Dendrobium catenatum
AATGGGTTAGACAATTAGAGGACTATTTTGAATCGCATTAAATCCCTAATTCTCGCCAGTTTAGCATTGCTAGGTCACACCCGAGCGGTAATGCTCTCCAATTTTGGATGAGGATGGAAGATCATAAAGAGTCTCGTGGCGAGTACCCCACCTCCGATTGGAAAAACATGAAACGAGAACTTGGATTAAAATACATTTCCCCTACTTATGATCACCCATCCTTTAGTAACATCAGGGTTGCTGCCCCACCTTGTAGGTCCTCTCCAAAACTTAAAGGCCGACCCTCTACTGGGTCTTCAGTTAGACCAATCTCTTATGACTCCCCACTTGGACCTA
>NW_021341518.1:0-687 GCF_001605985.2 Dendrobium catenatum
TTAGACTTGACAGGGATGGAAGACTGTGATGTAGTATGAAGTTGAGTTTACTACATTTGTTAGATATGCTCCAAATTTATGTTCTACTATTAAAGAAATGGGCTACACATTTTTGCAGAGATTGAATAGGGATTTGAGACATATGTTAGTGCCCCTGTAGATCCAAGAATGTTTTAAGTTAGTAAAGTAGGCAAGACTGATAGAGATTGATTTGAAAATGCCAAAATCCAAGTATAATATGAACTTCATGCACGGTGTCAACATAAGGGGAGTAAAGATGAAGTAAGTAGTGATAAAGACAAAGAGAGTAATAAGAAGAGTTGCTAAAGTGATTCATAAGGATCTAGAATAATATATTATACAGGCAACTATGGTTAGTGTTTTAATTATGGAGGAAGACATTCATGTCAATGCTACTTATTAATGAGACAATATTTAGATGCTAGCAACAAGGACACCAGGTAGAAGATCATTAATAAAAGGAAGAATTAATGTTGGAGTAGGATAATCTAGATAAATTAAAGCATAAAGGACTATCAGATCAAGAGGTAATAAAAGATAAAACTAATAGGGCTGATGATACATCTGTTAGTAAAAGTCAGAGAGAGACCATTACACCAAGACTGACTATAATCTATGTCAATGATTCCACATGTGTACAACTTATAATATTTAGAAGATTGATAG
>NW_021341519.1:0-306 GCF_001605985.2 Dendrobium catenatum
CCCGGACGATTTTCACCAATTTTTAAATTTTTGAATTAAAATTAAGAAAATTAAACAAAACATTCAAAAACACAGAAAACATAAAACAAACCATAGACTCAAAAACAAAATCATTCAAAAAACAAAAAAATTCACAAAAAAAAATAAACAAAAACAAATAAACTTAGAAAACATAAATATCAATGTTGCAAAGACATTTTGTTTAGGCATTCAAATCAATAACACCAAGCCTTATTCTTAAAGTACTGAAGGTATCAAAGGCTAAAGGTTTTGTAAAAATGTCTGCAAGTTGATTTTCAGTTGAAA
>NW_021341520.1:0-239 GCF_001605985.2 Dendrobium catenatum
CCGGGAATATAATCCCAAATTTCTAATAAAATATAAATTCAAACATAAAAATTTCTCCTAAAATGTAAAACCCAACATAGGATAGGCTGAGGTTGTCTCTGAGCTTCTCAGAATCTGAGGTCTCCTATTTTTCTTCCTTTGACCCGCTAATAAATGTTCAACATTGAGTTCTCTCCTTGAAAAATTACTACTTCTATTTCCTTGTCTTCTACTTTGTAGTTAAAAGGGTATGAAATCAC
>NW_021341521.1:0-1799 GCF_001605985.2 Dendrobium catenatum
AGTTAATCTTGGCCACCTTTAACTTTTGTAGACCTTCGTTTTTATTAAGTGTAACTTGTCACACGGGACGTTGTATTTTCTTTATACATTTATTATATGGAATGTTTACTTTTTCTAAGCATTAGAACTCATGTGTTTTATTGGTTTCTTTATGTGATGTTTTCCTAGATTTATGCTTAGGTTCTTAGAAATATTTTTTTTACTACTTGTAATTAAAGAATTAAATTTAAGTGTAACGATATAATAATACAATTCATCTAGAAAGTAAGTTGAGAAGCATCTAGGGTCTCAAAAAATATATTAAAATTTTCTTCTCCTTCTTTAGGCATCTCCCTACCTATGGATAAAAGATAAGATGATATTTTAACTCAAGGAATTTATGATCTTTTAGGATCAAACTTATTTTATAAGCCTTTCTAAAACTTTACATTCTGATTACTACATAGAGTCAATTTATATCCATTACATTGAAAAATAACTAAAATAATGAAATGTTAGTTACATTTTAGCTTTTGAAACATAACCCACCATTAATTGTTAAGGGTCATTTACGATTTCTTATATGTAAACCCAACTTTCCAAATACTTAAAAATAATAATAGCTCACCCATTGATGGTAGCATGCTACATGCATATGATATGCAACCAATTTAATTCTATTAGTATATATGTCGATCAAGTAATTGTTGCGAATCTGTTTCTCAGGGAATATAATTTTGATGATAGCAAACACTTCTACTTCTCTATGACTGTCTTGTCTGCTAACATTTCAGGTCCAAAAGATCAAACTACAATTTGAACCAACTCAAGATTGGGTAGACTAGGTCTGAGTTAGTTCATAAACTTTTCCATTTCTTGAGTCTATTAAAATGATGTGGTTCCTGATGCTAAGTAACCTTGCACACAGACACTTAAGGGAATTTTTTTTTGTCTGATTTAAAGTTTTCTATTTTTGCTCGCATCTTTCGGGATGATCCAAAAATTTTCCTAGATGATCAGCTAAAAATAGAAACTCTAATTATAGCATCCTGGTTAAGGCAGCTATCATTAAGCACATCATCCTGGATGATCTTCTTATCGGCCAGGACGATAGGCTCAAATCCAAAAGAATCAGCCGCCAAATCTATTTAGGTATTATTTATTTTTGGACATCATCCAAGACATCATCCTGGACGATGCAACACAATTATGTCTAAATTAATTTAGTAATTAATAAAAGCAATTAAGGTTTGATTGCTCGATCATATCAACCTGGACGATCGTAGGATTGGCCGGGTGATCAGTTCAAGAAACCTTAATTATTCCTGGATGATCAATATCGACCAGCTGCTATTCAGGGCAATGCTTTGGATAATTTTCATGGATTTGAACTAATCATTCGGGATGATTGGGAGATCGACCCGGACGATCAAGCTATTTTTTCATAGTCTAGAAATCCATTCAGTGTGATTGTCTGGATGATATTCATTGATTTATACTAACTGTACAGGATGATATCCTATCGGCCTGGACGATATGAACAAAAACTTTTTTATTGTCCCAAATTGTCCTGGCTAATTGAGATTTATATCATCCCGGACTATAAAGTTAGTTTGTTGTAATTAATGAGCTATTTCAAAGCTCTTCTATTTAACAGCACTTATTCTACCCAATAGAATATATTTTGCTATTAATCTGACCAAAGAGAGCCAAGAGGAGAGGGAGAGTAAGGGCGAGAGAGAGAGAGAGAGGATCTTATGAGGGGGAGTTTGTGAGGGGGTTTACAAAGGTTGATCCAAGCAAGGATCCATCATTGTCTT
>NW_021341522.1:0-656 GCF_001605985.2 Dendrobium catenatum
TTTATTTTTAAGTTATAATTATCTTCTTTACATTTAAATTCCTTACTATAAATCTTGAAATATGTTACTAAACTGTTTTTCAAGATTTAACAAGATTTAATATTTGACATACCAAATAATTTTCAAGATTTAACACATTTTGAATTTATTAAATCCGGATTTACAGGAATCCCAAAGTTAAATCCCACTTAGTTGCCAAACAGCTCCTAAAGAATTTCTTCGCCCCTCCTCCGACGTCGGAGACGTCGGATCGGAAATCACGATTAGAGGCCTTCCTCCGACTCTCGCTGATCACTGCCATCGACATCTTCTTTTTCTCCGTCGGGAGCAGCCACTTTACTCGATGGAGAATAACAACTGGCGGCCTGCCCAGGGCGAGACTCCCTCCATGGCAGTCTCTTCCTCCGACTGGAGGTCCCAACTCCAACCTGAAGCGAGGCAAAGGATCGTTAATAAGATGTAAGATCAATTTTTTCTCTCTTTACTTCGTTCCTGATCGTTATCCATTTATCCGTCGCCCTGATTAGGTTTTACCTAGCTCATGTTGGTTGAACAGAGCGTTAAGGGCAGTTCTGGTGTCTATACCCCGGGGATAGATATTAATGATATGAGGAGCATGATTACCTGTTAGGCTGTTATATACATAATTCATATCC
>NW_021341523.1:0-292 GCF_001605985.2 Dendrobium catenatum
ACTCCCCTTAACATACTCCCTTTCTAGTAAGAATGTGTTAAGCCTCTCATACCAAGCTTTAGGTGCTTGCTTTAATCCATATAAGACATTTTTTAATTTGAAAATATGATTTGGAAATTGATAACTCTCAAAATCTAAGGATTGTTCTATAAACACATCCTCTTTTATTTCCCTATTTAAAAATACACTCTTAATGTCAATTTGGAAAAGCTTAAATCCCTTATAATAGGCAAAGGCTAATAGCACTCTAATGGTTTCTTATCTAGCTACTGGGGCAAAAGTCTCCTCAAAA
>NW_021341524.1:0-230 GCF_001605985.2 Dendrobium catenatum
ACATAACAAGATGGATGTCAAATAATTTATAAATACGATAAGATTACTCTAATGACATTACATACATCACTATTTTCAATATAAATTCAATAAATTTTTTTCTTTTGTATCGATATATTCTAACATAGATTTTTTTAGGTATCTAATATGTCATAAAATATTTTAAAATTTATGAAAATAATTTTAAGTTTAAATATCAAATATTAAACATAATTTATAGACAAAATAAA
>NW_021341525.1:0-232 GCF_001605985.2 Dendrobium catenatum
AAAGTTAACAGGGATTTCTGAGCAGTGAGGGAATCGAAAGCCAATGGAATACCGATTTTACTCTCTATCCTCGATATCCCTTCCGAATTCCAGCAACACAACAGCAGGTCCATGATTTTAATCCAGATTGGAACCGTTTTGAAAACATCCCTTTGAGGTCTAAATTTAGGGTACCATTTTTGAAGAATAAATGGATTTCCCAGAAGAAACCATACCCCCTTTGACCATACCA
>NW_021341526.1:0-213 GCF_001605985.2 Dendrobium catenatum
CTAAAATCAATACAAAGTGAGCACAAAAACTAGAAAAGAAATAAAATAAAAAGACACACAAAACTAATGTTTCAAGCAAGTGATAAAGCAGCGAGTTTTTAAGCAATTTTTGAGCTGCAAGCCTCCTTATGTCCAGTTATCCTATGCTCCCACGAAGGCTTTGGTGAGAGCATACATGCAAAACTCAACAACAGTCAGATTTAGGAACCCAAA
>NW_021341527.1:0-369 GCF_001605985.2 Dendrobium catenatum
GAATTATTATTTTACCTGTAAAATTGTCGTTTTTGGAAGTAAATTTTTTTTCTTTTTTTTAGGAATATTACTAAAAATAATACTTTTTCACAAACTCAACTACACTTGCAAAGGGAAGCTCCACATTACGTAATTGCCTAATATCTTGTACAAGTCCCAAGAAATCTTCACTTAGAAAACTTGTCAAAGGGGTTTTATTAATTTTTTTTTCAATATTGTTTGATGTTTCAGGCATTCTGTTATTTTTATCATAACATGTGACTGATTATTTTTTAATTGAATTGATGTAATTGCCTGAATTGAAGTGAAAAAGCTAACATAATGTTTTGATCTAAGTATTGATTAACGAGAGAAAACAAACTGAAATTT
>NW_021341528.1:0-249 GCF_001605985.2 Dendrobium catenatum
ATGAGAATAAAATGGGAGAGAAAAATGAAATGCAGATTTCACGGAATAGAGGGAGCCGCTGATTTTTGTTCCTTGTCGAAGGCATACTGGCGGATACAAAGATCCTGTAGCAAGGTATGGTAGAGGGAGGCGGGACTGTAGCTTTAATCGGCATAGTATTTCCAGTGCTGTAGCAAGAGGCGGGAGTGCAGGAATTGTTCGGCATTGTGCAAATTTCACTATACATGTTTCAACATAGTGTATAAAGTA
>NW_021341529.1:0-246 GCF_001605985.2 Dendrobium catenatum
TTTGAGATGAGTCTAATGGGAGATTTGAGTTACTTTTTAGGCTTTAACATTAAGCAAATTGAGGTGGATATATTTCTTAGTCAGTCAAAATATATTAAGGACATCCTTAAAAAGTTTAAAATAGATAATGCTAAATCTGTTAGTACATCTCTGAGTTCCTCAGTTAAGTTGGATAAGGACCCTAAGGAAAAATCTATTGATCAAAAGAAATTTAGGAGAATAATTAGATATTTGCTTTACTTGACA
>NW_021341530.1:0-757 GCF_001605985.2 Dendrobium catenatum
ATTTTGAGAAATAATCAGGTGCAGATTCTGTTGCAAATAATATTTGCCTTGAATCTCCTCAGATTGGATATAACAGCAAATTATTTAAGAGCTAGTAACATTCTAGGACGGATAAAATCCAGCACTAAAAAAAGGAATATAAAGATGATCCAAATATAATTGACTAGTTGGCCTGAAGAAGCTTGCCATATTAACTAAAAAAAGAAAAAAAAAGTAATGCAGCTATTCACATATAGATATCAACATATGATTCACAAACTTAATCAAATAAAACTGAACATGCTATCAAACATATGAAACTTCCTAATTCATCTCATCCATCAATGCATATGTGATTTTCTCTCGTAACTGGACCATCTCCTCTGCTCCTTCACCATCTCGTACCTCCCGATTAAAATCATTCCCTTCCGTCTCTACTACTGATTGCCCAATTTTATACTCATATGCCTCCTCTGGTATATATGTTCCGTCCACATCACATATATTGAAATCAGGGTCTGCCCGACTAGAATGTCGATGTATGTAATTATGCAATGCCATGGTTGCTATCACTTTTTTTTATTTGTTTTTTTAATGAATATGTAGGCATATCTCGTAGTATGACCCACTTCTTATTCCAAACACCAAATGATCTCTCAATTACACCTTTTAAGGAAGAGTGTCGCTTGTTAAAAGTTTCTTTCCTCCCACGTACTAATTGGCTTCCTCTTTCAAAACCATGGATATGATATTTGGTATCTGGAAATGGCTTCAAAAA
>NW_021341531.1:0-206 GCF_001605985.2 Dendrobium catenatum
GAAGCATATTAAATTATCTGATGCACATAGTTCCAAGAAGACATCGCATATTGAATTAGAAAAAGAGTTTAAGAAATTAGATAAACTTGCATGGGAAAAAAATAACAATGAACATCAGCTAAAAGTGAAAGTGGCAGCAAATGAATATAAAATTAAAGCATTGAAAGCAAACTTCATAGAATTTGAAAATGACAAACCATAATCCC
>NW_021341532.1:0-555 GCF_001605985.2 Dendrobium catenatum
GCCACCACAAGGCGACGAGAACACGAGCCCCAGCCACATCATAGTCCGGATCCAAACCAGCAACCAACAGATAACAGAACAATGCAAGTAGCAGAAAAAAGAGCAAAACACCAAAAAAATTGAGTCCAATTATCTCCTTCAACGGCCCTTCCCACAAGAACGACCACGGGAGGCAACCGAGAGTACAGGCCTATCCCGAACCAAAGCAAAATCGTTCCTTGGTTCTGATCCACCATAAAAATCAGGAGAAGCCACATCACATTTCGAAAATTCGGATTCAGACTCAGCTTCAGAAGAAATATGTAGCCAATCTACATGATTCCTAATATCTAACCCAGGTCTGACACCTAAATGATTGACCATATTGATAGTATCAACCACGTTTACAGGGACATCCACCAGATTATTAGAACTAATCGCAAGTCCATTCAAATTGTCCACCCGCAATGAATCTGCATTAACAACCACATTAACAACAGGTGAAACCGGAGCTTCACCAGGCAAAATTCCATGGCACTCATTGTGAGACCTCGTTCCCTTACTGTTCCTCTCTGA
>NW_021341533.1:0-257 GCF_001605985.2 Dendrobium catenatum
TTAGCACTAGCTCTATAGGAGATTTTCACTTCACCCCTAGAACTCTTTCAAGTTGTTTCAATATTTTTACAATCTTCTTGGAGACCACAGTCTCTCACTGCTCTTCTTAAATTGGCTACTTTTCTATTCTTCTTTCTTCAATTGGGGGTATGGAGAAAATCATAACTACCTGAGTTGATTCTTTTATGGGGTTAGTAAACACAAAATCTAACAATGTGAGCTCTCCATTTAGATATTTTTTTCAATCCAATCCTTGA
>NW_021341534.1:0-267 GCF_001605985.2 Dendrobium catenatum
CTTTTCGTTTATGGACATCTGAATTATTGTAATTGGGTCCTGTGATTTTTTTCTCTTTCTAGATTTTTCACCTAAAAAGTTCTATTATGTACAAAAATTTTGATACATATTTGACTATAATGCAAATATATTAAACTCTCACTCTATCACTATAAATTTTCTAGCGCATAACACTCCATCTGCATGAGAAAGTGCATTCAAACTAGAGCACATAGATGGATGATGGATCCCGGTAGCAATGATTGCTTAGGGTACATTTTGTTTTGT
>NW_021341535.1:0-248 GCF_001605985.2 Dendrobium catenatum
TACTTCTACGTGGAATTGTGCTTTTTGTGAAGAATTAATCTCTTCATTTGAGGGGAATTAGGGCAAAACCGAATTTGTGAAACCCTAAGGCATATCAAGTTGTTATCAGAGCTCTCGATCCTAGACGGCATAGCATCAAAGAAGGTAGAAGTTTTGGAGGGGGAGATAGGCCAATTGAAGGAGGAAGTGGGAGAGAAACTTTCGTCGTTGGAGGGAAAATTCTCAACCATAGAGGAGATATTTGGGGG
>NW_021341536.1:0-324 GCF_001605985.2 Dendrobium catenatum
ATCGAGCAGGGCTCTGACACACAACCTCGGATAGGTCCTACATCTCTTATAAATTCTTTTAACCTCTTTCATACAGGTTGGCGTCATCAAGCAAGGCTCTTGCGTACAACTTAGAGTAGACCATACATCTTTGGAGGATCCTTTTAAACTTTTAAGCACAAGTTGGAAGACAAATACCTTAAATAAACATAAATAAAATTTACTCAGGATGAATAAATACACTGGAATATTTAAGTCATATAGCAACAGAACAATAATTCACTACTAAGTCAAAGTAGATGTCACATAACAGTACAAAACATCAGGTACATCACAATCACTAAA
>NW_021341537.1:0-309 GCF_001605985.2 Dendrobium catenatum
TAAATTCAAACTTGCTACCTGCCACCTCAAAGCTCTACATAAAAAGATGGCTCCATTATATTGAAGCATCCCACAATCATAAATAAATAGAAAGAAGATGGAGGGACAGAGGACAGATGCAGAGTAGCCTAAGATTTCAAACATAGCAGAAATAATTTTTTTTAATAAAGGAGAGAAGATATGACATGGTTAACCGTTAACTAACTTTCTTATTTTAGTCTTTTTTTTTCCTCATTCTTTTTTTATCTCTTCTTAACATTTTCTTCTATAGAGGTTTTTTAGTAATTACTTTATTTGTGGGAAAGAGGT
>NW_021341538.1:0-308 GCF_001605985.2 Dendrobium catenatum
CAATAACATATTTAATATCTAAATAGATATTATTTTACCTTTTAAATATTATTTAAGTCAGTGATGATAGGTGATAATTACAACAATGCTTAGGGCATCTCCAACCGAAAAATCCATTTTTCACTCCAAAATGTCGTAAAACTTCAAAATGCACTTCTTCAGTCGAATGCTATTTTTTCTTCTTTCGTGCTCTTCCTACGAAAGTAACCATCTTTTACATGCCTTTTTCCTCTTTTTTGCGCTTCTTCAGTAAATCCCGCAGCGAATTTTATCTCTGTAGGTGAATAGTCTGACATCATTGTATTATC
>NW_021341539.1:0-251 GCF_001605985.2 Dendrobium catenatum
ACCATGGAGGTTGAGGTAGTCTACATGGTGGGACATGATGATGAGCCACATCAAACACGTGGTTATAGACGATGCAACGAAGCAGTGTCCACTTCTTCTAAAACAACCTCTCAAGAAGATCAAGCTCAGTACGAGCAGTTAGAAGAAGATGAAGTCCCTTCAGGTGATGAACCGAATGATGATCAAGAAGAAGAAGTTCTTGCTGAGACACTAACACAAGCACAAAGGCGGTTGAAATTTCAAATGAAAGA
>NW_021341540.1:0-567 GCF_001605985.2 Dendrobium catenatum
GTTACCGTTCGGTACTTCACAGTACCTAGTAATATTGAACTCGGTACTATGAAGTATGGAGTTTGGTACTTTACAATATGCTCGGTACTAAGCAGAATCGAGCTCAGTACTGTGGAGTATCGAGCTCATATAGAGCTCCCTACATAGTAGGGGGTGATGTGGCGCATTTTTATTGGGCTCCGGATATCTTCCGGTGTCCGGACCCAATAATTTCCCGTGGTGATGGCCCTGGTTTGTTCTTGTTGTCTAGTTCTCTCTCAAAATAATAATAATAATAATAAAAGTATATTATATTGTCTCATTTTAGTAATATTTGATTTTATGCCACATAATAGCAGAAATATAAAAATTATGTTATGCTTAAAAAGGTACTCCCATTTTTTTGGGACATCTAGGCCAATTAAGGCGCACACACACAATGCATACATAAGACTCGAACCTAAAAACTCTTAGTTGGTAGCCTAAGCTCCCAACCAACAGACTAAGATGAGTTGTGTGTACTTCCATTCTGTACTACTAACTAATTTTTTGATTAACCCCTATCAAAATTAGCTTGAATAACATTTC
>NW_021341541.1:0-234 GCF_001605985.2 Dendrobium catenatum
AACTGAGGATTTCATAAATTCTGTACACTCCAAGCAAACCTCAGATCAGCAATGTAATTTCACAAGCATACCTGAATGCTTCACTGAGGACTTCATAAATGTTGTACATTCCAGTCAGGCATCTCCAGCTAAGCAGTACAATTTCTCAAGAATGCCCGAATGCTTCACGGAGGATTTCATATCACAAGCATGCCCGCCTAGTCAGGCATCAGTACAGCAGTTCACCAGCATGCC
>NW_021341542.1:0-655 GCF_001605985.2 Dendrobium catenatum
CTTCTTCGTCTAGAGTTTCTCGTCCGTGGAAGAGTCGGTAGAGGTAAGGATTCAGGATCTGATAGTGGTTCTCTGCCAGCTTCAGGAAGAAGCAAAAGGAGATTGGTTCTCTATCTTGTTGGGGTGGCAAAAAGAGGTTCTCTATAAAGGCTTCTCCGCCTAGCTGTGGGGGCTAAAGGAGAGTCGCGATTGTAGTGCAATACTCGGAGGGCGCTTCCGGGGCATGGACGTAGGTCGAGTTGACCGAACCACAATAAATTTCTGTGTTCTTGTTTCTTGCTTCCGCACTTTAAATTTCTGCGCTTATTTTTCTTGTGGTGTGATTTTGGTTTATTAGAGTTTACTTCTTTGTGAAAAGAATTTTTAAAATACCAATTCACCCCCCCACTCTTGGTTAGCTTGAGCTAGTTTTAAAACTTTTTGAATTTTGATCCATGGTTAACTTTAGGAATCGAAACACTACGGAAGGGTATTCTATTACCCGACCTCCCCTGTTCCATAACCTACCTTTTGATTTCTGAAAAACCTGCATGTCAACATTTTTACATTCTAATGATTATCGCATGTGGATGCTTATCAAAGAAGGTTATTCTCCACCATCTCGTGAAATTAATGTTATTAAAATTAAAATTGCTTTTACTGAATGGACTTTCGA
>NW_021341543.1:0-419 GCF_001605985.2 Dendrobium catenatum
CCTTATATAAGCTCAAAGTTTTATCTCTATGCATCTTTTTAAAGCTAATTCACTAACTTTTGGATCAATTTATAATATAACTCATTATTATAAATTATTGTAAAATGATTCTTCCATAAAATTCTCATTTAAATTCCTCAAAGTAGCATTTCCATCTTTCTTTGATATATTTATTTCAAATAAGATTTTATTACCTTCAATTGAAATACATCTAACATCACTAAAGTCATTAAATCTCCTATCCCCTATCTTTGGCATATCTCATTTTCTCCTTCTTTAATGAGGATAGGACTAAAGTACAAGTTAAGTTGCCTCAAGTATGATATAGAGCTCCCAAGTTGGAGTCACAAAAAACAAAAACATCTTTATAAATTCAGGGAGCAAGGCTATATATCAGCATCCCCTCCCCAAACCTTGCA
>NW_021341544.1:0-300 GCF_001605985.2 Dendrobium catenatum
GACGATCTACGGCCACGATCATCATATGTATTTGTTTTATTTGTTTGCATTATGTATTTATTTTATTATCATTTCCCATTTTACCCTTACTTAAGAGTCTTATCATATGTAAGCCCTAGGAGCAATGTCGTCTTTTAGTTCCCTTTCATTGTATAAGGTTATATGTAAGCCCTTTATATTTCTTTTGAAGTTAATGAAGATTCATAATGAAAATTTCTGCAACTTTGTGTTTATGTGAGAGCTTTGGAGAGAAATCTCTAGGAGAGAGAAATGGATCACCCACAGACCTTCGAAGCGTCC
>NW_021341545.1:0-362 GCF_001605985.2 Dendrobium catenatum
TATTGCTTTCATCACAACTAATATTTTTAAAATTGATATCTGTGATAATCAAAACGATTGAATATATAAATAAGCATGAACAATATCAGAGATGTATATAACAGTGACTAGTGTTATCGATACACCCAAACGCACATAAGCAAATATATTTCCCAACTTTGCTTGAATATTTCTTCAGAGTATTTATACAAATAAAATAGTTGCAGATTATCTTTTATAATAATTATATACTCCGTAGCAAGCTTCATCCATATTAGATATCATCATAACTCCACTCTTATTTCATTCTAAAGAAGAAAAAAAAAATGCAGGCAATGCGAAGAATTATTCAGGGATTATTCAGAAGGATGACATGAGGTTGG
>NW_021341546.1:0-556 GCF_001605985.2 Dendrobium catenatum
CCATATGAAGTTTACTTCATACGGTACAATCAGTTTAGAAATTTTTAATGATCATCACGATGAAAAGGGACCCATTCTTTTCATGCTCTAGATGTCATCTATATGAAGGTTACTTGGTACAGTATGATAAGTACTTAGAAAATTTTCTTCTTGTGGTTCGTTAAACTGCTCGTTGGAGGAAATAACATAACAAATCATCTTGTATGAATTGAAATTATATAGAAAGATTAGATTTAAAATTTAGAAATTTTAACTACTCCCCCAATGTGTATGTGCATGATTGCTCAATTATAATCTTACTCTCTCTGACTAAATAAAAACAAAAAAATATAGACTATATTTATAATGAACCATAATCTAATCTGATTTTAAGTCCTCAACAGTCTGAAGTATGATTTCCCTGAAATATTAGTACACACAAATAATAAAACCAATATATCAAAGATATCTTAAGAGAAATAATAATATTTTTAATCGTCAAAAATACACATGATATGAAAAATATAGTTATAAAAACTATGTTGCAACAAATCAATGCAATAAAAAAGTAACTTTT
>NW_021341547.1:0-366 GCF_001605985.2 Dendrobium catenatum
TTACTGGGGTACGATTTTGAGATTCAGTACAGGCTAGGGGTGGAGAACAAGGCGGCAGATGCCTTATCCAGATGTATGGAGGAATTGCAAACAGTTGCTCTATCTGTGCCTTGGATGCTTGATAGGGAGGCCATCAGAGAAGAAAGCGCTAAAGATGAGAGTTTGGGAAAGATCATGATGGATTTACTGAAGGAACCAGATAGTCACCCGGGATACTCCATGGAGGGAGACAAGCTGTTGTATCAAGGGAGGTTTGTGAGGCCCCGGACGTCGATCCACATCCCAAACCTACTTCAGGAGTTTCATGGGAGTGCAATAGGGGGCCATTTAGGCGTACAAAAGACATACAGGAGGCTAGCTGGGGAG
>NW_021341548.1:0-280 GCF_001605985.2 Dendrobium catenatum
TCGTAGAATTTTCTTATTTTGTAGAATAAGTTATCAAGAAGAATCGTGTCAAATTGGATGACACGCATTCGATGACTGACATGTCGCACACAAGAATACAAAAGAGGACGTGCATTGCATGAAAGGACGAATGAGCACTACAGACCAAATTACAAAATTAAAATAATTAAATTGACCTGACTCTTCTGTACGGAATGATTTGTTCTGGGTTTGGAATCATTTTACTGTTTTATTTTTTATTTTTTATTTATATTTTATTTTATTTATGTTTTGATTTGAA
>NW_021341549.1:0-458 GCF_001605985.2 Dendrobium catenatum
TCCGCAGAAGAGTAGCTTCTCACGCTGCCTGGCGAGACTTGCATCTGGAGCTCCGTCCCGAACTCAAGCGACGAAATGCCGTAAATACCGAGCAAATACGGAGCAATACCGAGCAAATACCGAGTAGTACCTAGCAATACCTAGCAAATACCGAGCAATACCGAGCAAATACCGAGTATTACCTAGCAATACCGAGCAACTACCGAGCCCACGCGATTCCGGATTAGGTCGTCGGGCCGCGCGGTAAAGAGTAAGAGCACGTGACGATATATTATAGGCTACCTGATGTATCTCTACGTCAGGTTACCTGAGGCAATAAAAGATGCTTCTGAGCGGACCGAGCTTGCACGAAGATGGACGGCCGGAGTTCCACAAGTGCTTGCAGTTACGAGATTGATATTGGGATGAAAAAAAGAAAAAAAATATATTTGATTTATCTTTAGCATTGAAACTCTATA
>NW_021341550.1:0-239 GCF_001605985.2 Dendrobium catenatum
CTAAAATTTCTTTTTCTGAATGGACTTTCGATGAACGAGATTTAGCTCAATTAAATGCAAAAAGTTTGAACTATTTTTTCTGTGCTTTGAAATCTGAGGACTACATACGTGTCTGAACTTGCAAAATTGGTAAAGAGATTTGGGATAAATTGTGCATCACCTATGAAGGTACTAATGAGGTTAAACAATCCCGTTTGAATTTTCTCTTGCATGACTACGAACTTTTTTGTATGAAACCT
>NW_021341551.1:0-259 GCF_001605985.2 Dendrobium catenatum
TAAGAAGTCTGTCGATATCAATAAATCTATAAATCTGTTCAAAATCAATAAAATCAATAAATCCGTCGGTAAAAATAAATGCATACAGTAATCAATAGAACATTGATATTGATACTGATATTGATATGGATATCGATATTGCATTGATTTATTAATACTATGGACATGGGTACTATTGATTCATTGATACTATCGCTTCATTGATACATCATATTGAATTGTTGCATGTGATTCATTGACTGATATGGAATAGGTTTTA
>NW_021341552.1:0-285 GCF_001605985.2 Dendrobium catenatum
GATTGTATGGAGCTAATCAAGACCCCATTAGGCTCTACAATTTCAGCTATTGTCTATAGTAGAATGTTTGATGAGGAAGAGGATCCTATTTGTAAGATTCTGAAGCTTGGACTGAGGCCACAGGTGCGTCTGTTCTGGTGGCGAGTGTACAACGACAAAGTACCTACGAATGTCTGGCTGCACGATCATCACTTCCAAGACGATTTGCCTTGTCCTCTTGGTTGTTCGGAGGCGGAGGATAATGACCACATCACTACTAGGTGCAACACTCTGAGGACTATTCTG
>NW_021341553.1:0-253 GCF_001605985.2 Dendrobium catenatum
ACACTTGGAGAGTGTGAATAGATGAAGGGTTCGCTGCTGACACTTGGAGAGTGTGAATAGCCGAAGGGTTCGCTGCCGACACTTGGAGAGTGTGAGTAGCCGAAGGGTTCGCTGCCTACACTTTGAGAGTGTAAATTTCCGAAGGGTTCGCTGCCTACACTTGGAGAGTATGAATAGATGAAGGGTTCTCTTCCCACACTAGGAGAGTGTGAAAGCACAACGGTTCTCTTCCAACACTGAGGATTGTGTAAAA
>NW_021341554.1:0-326 GCF_001605985.2 Dendrobium catenatum
GGCCGATCTTCTGAGTTTTGTACTGATCGGCCAGGCCAAAGTCCTTATCGGCCTGGACGATAAAGTCGGCAACTTACAATTAATGAGCTCCTTTGAAGCTCTTCTATTTAAGAGCTCTTGTTCTACGTTTTTGAGGACCTTTGGCTGCTGCCTTGACCTAAGAAGACCTTGAGGAGAGAAAGAGAGAGAGGGAGAGAGAGAGGATCTTGTGAGGGGGAGCTTGTGAGGGGATTCACAAGGGTTGCTTCAAGGATCGCTCTGCTTCTTCTTCGTCTAGAGTTTCTCCTCAGTGGAAGGGTCGGTAGAGGTAAGGAGTTAGCTGAAAG
>NW_021341555.1:0-291 GCF_001605985.2 Dendrobium catenatum
AAGTGAAAAATCAAGTTTGAAAATTGTAACGATGTTCGAATAATCAAAAGAAATAAATAAGCCATAAGAAATCTCAGTTTAATTTTTATGAATATCGTTGGTACCAATCTCAATCAAACGAAAAAGATAAAAAAATAAAGCAAATGTTTGATAAACTTATTTAGAAGAAAATGGGATAATTTATAATACATAGCAAAATATGGGGAATGGCAGGGTCTCCCGACCCGTTACAAAACCAAAAATACAAAAAAAAATAAATCAAGATACTGTTATTAAAATATAGCTAATTAG
>NW_021341556.1:0-272 GCF_001605985.2 Dendrobium catenatum
GTGGATATGGGGAAAACCAGGAGGGATACTATGGCTGTCGAGGTGCTGATTTTGAAGAAAAAAATGGGGATTTTGAAGAGGGTCTGGGCTATGGCAGGGCAAGGGAAGACTGGGAAACATGGAGTGCACCTAGCACTTGGGAGAGGGGAAACTATGAAAGAATCCAGGGCAACAGGGGCGACTAGAAGGTGAGGAAGTTGAAGATGCCCATATGCGAAGGAGAAGATGCGTATGTATGGATTTACAAGGTGGAGCGATACTTCGCCGTCAAT
>NW_021341557.1:0-295 GCF_001605985.2 Dendrobium catenatum
TCTTATAACACATCGTACTGTACTATGTTCATACAATACTAATTGGACATCGTACAGTACTAACAGGTCAATTTTTGCACATCATACTTGACGATCTTGCGATCGTATGGTATGATATTTGATAGCCGAATTGAGTTTTTTTAGGGTTTTTTAAGCCCTCTATTTAAGCACTCTTATAAGACTTTATAAGAGTCTTTGGAAGCCAATGTAGCTTCATTTTTCTAGAGAAAACTTGAAGAGAGGACTTGAGAGGGAGAAAGGAAAGGGTGGAGTTTGAGAGAGGGAGAAGAACCTT
>NW_021341558.1:0-254 GCF_001605985.2 Dendrobium catenatum
TTGTTAATTTAAAGTCCCATTCCATGTGGTTCATGTTTAAGTCCAACTTGATGTCAAATTTGAGTCCCCTACTATTTAAGTATTGTTCAAGTTCCACTTGATGTTATACAGTTCAAGTTTAATGTTCACAAATTTGTGTTTGAGTTCAAATAAAGTTCAGGCTCTTGATGAACCTCTTCAAATCGTTTGAGTCTCCTGTACTTCGAATTTTGTTCAAGTTCAATATGAGTTCAAGTTTGAGTTCATGTTCTTTG
>NW_021341559.1:0-288 GCF_001605985.2 Dendrobium catenatum
TCGGCTAGTCAGGGTGATGGGGAAGATGAGGTTGAGCGTGACAATGATTTCCAAGATTTGTTTGGATTGAATGTGATTCACATCGATGGAGTATTTTCCAATGGTGTTGCTAAATGTTATTGGCAAAAAATAAAAATAAATCTAAAAAAAAGTTATGTGTCAATATGCTTTGCTTATTTGGTTGGGTTGTGTCGTTCTTTTTCTGTCGATTGAGGTGTTCTTGTTGGTGGCAAGGTTGTGGGGCGTTGGATTCCCTCCACAAGCATAAGTAGAGTCTCTGACTTCAAT
>NW_021341560.1:0-443 GCF_001605985.2 Dendrobium catenatum
CTCGCGGGCGGTGAAGGAAGTAGGGCCAAATGTGAGAAGCAAGGACGTGATGCGGCTGGAGCGGGAGTCCGTCAGTCCCATCCTCAAGCCGAAGCTTATCATGACTCTAGCCAACCTCATAGGTAACCTAGCTCTTTTGTGCTTGCTTTCGAATTTTTACTGGCTCTTTGTCGATTTTTTTTTTCTGTTTGACCTGATTTGTGATGGTTATTTCCAAGATTTGATTTTCTTTTCCAGTCTTTTGTTTGGGTTGATGAATTTTTAAATTTTATTCATTGAATTGCGTGATTGACTTGATCAATTTTCATTTCTGTTGTTTTGGATTGATGGAGTGGTTTTTGAAGATGCGGTGAAGTGATAATCTTAAAACATGAAACTGGAGTTTGAATGAGTTATCTTTTCCCGATGGAAAACATTAGTGATGAACTTAGAGCAACTTCAAT
>NW_021341561.1:0-227 GCF_001605985.2 Dendrobium catenatum
TAAGGAATATGAACTTGAAATAGACTAAATTTAGAAGAATTGCCAACAGAAACTTTTTCCAATCAATGGCTTTTACTACACTTATTTCCTAGTTGCACAAAAATTGGTGCAGAATCTGCGGTTTAAAATGCAAAAGTTAAACTAAAATCAGGATCTGATGAGGACATCGAAGATCAACGGCTACGATCTCGAGTTATTTATTTATATGTACTAGTTTATTTCATATT
>NW_021341562.1:0-207 GCF_001605985.2 Dendrobium catenatum
AATACGACGAAAGTGCATATTTTGGCGGAAGAAGAGAGGAATTTCAGCGTTGAGGTGCTGATTTTGAAAGGGGAAGAGGGGAATATGACGACGGATTCGGATACCATCGTCGGAGGGAGGACCGGGACACTTGGGCTAGCAGATTGGATCCGCACTGGACCGGCAAAGTAGCGTAATACGCGAAATCTCCGCAGGAGGCGGAGGTCG
>NW_021341563.1:0-354 GCF_001605985.2 Dendrobium catenatum
AGGACAAGGGGATTAGCCACAATTTTTCAGCTCCTAGTACCCCTCAGCAAAACGGGGTAGCTGAAAGGAAGAACCGAACCTTGGTGGAAGTTGTTAGAGCCATGCTTTCTGAGTATTCACTTCCAAAATACTTTTGGGCTGAAGTGGTTAACACAGCTTGTTATGTGTTGAACAGAGTGAATGTTAGAGCCAAATTAGATAAGACACCCTATGAGATCCTTAAGGGTATGACACCTAATCTTTCCCACATTCATGTCTTTGATTGTATGGATTTCATTCACAACAATGAGAAGTCTCACTTCGGAAAATTTGAGCCTAAACTGATGAAGGAGTATTCTTGGGATATTCTAGTGT
>NW_021341564.1:0-372 GCF_001605985.2 Dendrobium catenatum
TTATTATCATATGACTTCTCACATCTTTGTTTTTTTTCTTCTTCACTTTTTGTTGTTGTCAAAAAGGGGGAGAAAATATTATTTGTTCTTGTATTTTGTTTGTTCTCCCGTATTTTGTTTGTGCTCATATTTTGTTCGTATTTTTATTTTATATCATA
Source organism: Dendrobium catenatum (assembly GCF_001605985.2). Classification (NCBI taxonomy): domain Eukaryota; kingdom Viridiplantae; phylum Streptophyta; class Magnoliopsida; order Asparagales; family Orchidaceae; genus Dendrobium; species Dendrobium catenatum. Next base: position 159 of record NW_021341564.1, read on the forward strand.
TCTGTTTGTATTTTTTTAAAATTAAATAAATAAAAAAAAGAGAGATAACATTGTCGTGTAATGCCTCCTTATTCTCACATGTTTATCAATTCAGGGGGAGTTTCGGAGATTCTTAGAATTTGAAAATTATACAAACAATAATTGTTTTGTCATCATCAAAAAGGGGGAGATTGTTAAAAAAGTTGCTATTTGCATGTTTTACATTCTTGCAACT
>NW_021341565.1:0-231 GCF_001605985.2 Dendrobium catenatum
TCGTTCTACTAAGTATTCATGTGAAAAGCCTTATCTTTATCTTAATAGTATTTAGACTTCAGAGTCTTTATCTTATAGTAAGAGTATAGGTCTATTTCTTTTTAGAGTATACTAAGACTTAGACTTTTCTTACTTATCTTATAATATACTTCACCTAGGCACTTATCATTCATTGGCGGGGGAGAACTTTTCTTATAAAGAACGAAAATTCGGATAGAGAAGCAAAAGTGT
>NW_021341566.1:0-449 GCF_001605985.2 Dendrobium catenatum
CTCTACTAAAGGAGGGCGCCAAAGGTATTTAATCCAATGGAAAGGGAAACCGGAGACGAAAAATGTGTGGATTGATCGTACTGAGCTTCAGAGACTGGATCCTGACCTTGTAGAGCTGTATGAAGGCACTCTTGACGCTTACTCGACGGGGTCGAGCATTCTTCCACCTGGGGAGAATGATGAGGACATCGGTAGGAGATTCCGGCATGTTTACCGCCGGAAGCATCGTATATCGATGACTACGATGATGAGTTTATATATTTGATATATTTTATGTATTAGTTCAGATTTATTTTATTTATGTTTGTACCCTTGCTTGTGTGTTGATTGGAGTTGTAGCCCTATGGGCATTTTAGTCCCTTTTTTTTCTTTTTCTATGAGGCCTATATATTAGGTGTTTGGTCTTGTATTTGAGATAATGATGATTATGAATGTAAATTCCAGCTTTT
>NW_021341567.1:0-294 GCF_001605985.2 Dendrobium catenatum
ATAAGTCCATCATAAGTTCATCAAACAAAAAAGAGTAATAATCCTCCTCCGTATCCTCGTTGTCTGGTGATGCATGTGGCTGCTCTTCCTCTTGCTCTTTCTTCTTTTGATTTTATCTCTGTAGGATCGCAGCTCTGGATGCATCTCATTTTGAACCTTTCTCATATCTTCTATCTCTCTCGTCAGCACTGCAACCCTCTAGCATACACTTTCTTCAGCTCCTCTAGGATCATAAAATGTTGAGGTAGATGAACTGCCCTCATAAGCATAGCCTTACGAACCAAAATCATATAC
>NW_021341568.1:0-268 GCF_001605985.2 Dendrobium catenatum
AATCCGCATTTGGAAATTTAATATGAAATAAGATCTATGGGCAAAGACACGGCTATAGTCCATATCATTGGATAATTGAATCGCGACATGCTTAGAATCTAAAAGTCCAACCGAATAAAAACCAGACAACTTTAAATTACCGAAGAAAGCTCGAATATAATACAAATTTTGCTGACGGAGGCCAAATTTCCCAACCAGAGTGAAACAAAAAGGCGATGCAAGTTTCAACAGTTCATCATCAGAGAGAAGAACAGCCGGAATACCATTA
>NW_021341569.1:0-304 GCF_001605985.2 Dendrobium catenatum
TGAACACTAGATTGATTTGAAATTGAAGATTAAAAGACAGAGAAAAGAATATATACTTGTTGTAACATTGCATATCTTTTTAATATTTGTGGCACAGTTTGTGCATCTTTTTATATTTGGGCTAATTTTGTGCCTCTTTTCAATTTGCAAACTATTGTGCATTCTTTCGATTTTTATACCTTTATACATTTTTCAAATTTTCAAGTTGTTCTGTCTAAAATCAATAATTTAAAAACTCAAATTTCTCTAAGTATAAATACAATTACTTTGAAAAAAGAAATAATTAATAATAAGACATCAGGAT
>NW_021341570.1:0-512 GCF_001605985.2 Dendrobium catenatum
TTCAAAATTATAATACTGTGAAAGGATATTCAATCACATGACCACCCCTATTTGATAATAACTTTTTTTTTTTGGAAAATTGGCATGCCTGCTTTCTTGAAATTAATTAATTATCAACTGTAGATGTTAGTTAAGGAAGGATATTATGCACCTTCATGTTTAGTAAACAAAATTAAAACTGGAATAGGTATTTTTGAATAGAGTACAAATGATAGAGATTTAGCCTAATTGAATGTTAAAACTAGAAAACATAGAACATTAAAATTAATTGCCCAAATCTCGAAGCTCACCAAAGCAAGGAGAATGTTGAAGAAAAATAAAGTCCTATAAAGAAAAGTGAAGATCTCAGAAAGACTTTTTAGTTTACTCTGCTTCAGATTCATCTAGAACAGAAGCTAGGAACTTTTTTAAACTTCATAATTTCATTTATAAAGTTCAATGTATCTCATGTCTTTATCCACAATTAAGATAGTTGTCCACCCATTAACCAACAAAATTGTCACTTCCTTTAT
>NW_021341571.1:0-232 GCF_001605985.2 Dendrobium catenatum
GTTCTAGTATAGTTTCACTATTTGCTAGCCTGATAACCCAGGTGATGGGTGAGGCATAGAGAATGATTCCTGATGATGTAGATAGACATATGCAAAAAAATTTACAATTAAAGCCTTCAAGGTTTGAGTATATATACTATTATTCCTAGAGCAGCAGAGGGCCGGTTGAGGAGGGTGGAGTAGACATTTGATGGTATATATTATCCTCTTGAGAGGGAGGAAACATTAACAA
>NW_021341572.1:0-253 GCF_001605985.2 Dendrobium catenatum
GATTAAGAATATTATCAATCGATTCATTACCAAGCCTTTTTTCTTGCCAAAAAAATATATCACCAACCCCAAGCCCCCAAGAAAGGAGGGGATCCATATCCTATTTAACCTTGCACATCCTCCTCCAAACTCTAGAGATACCATGTTTGATACAAATATTAGAAGGATGCTTACCATTACTGTATTTAACAAACCTGAATTGAGCCCATAGATTATTTTAGAAGAAAAATTAAACCAAAGTTTAAAGGTGAAG
>NW_021341573.1:0-291 GCF_001605985.2 Dendrobium catenatum
ATTGAGAGTATTCTCTTAGGAGATGTAATTAACTATAGGGGCTTTCCCCTATAGGGAGTCTATATCCCAGAATAATCTAAACCCTATTTTAGTTTCCTTTCTAAGGTAGGGGAAAGATCTGTGAACGTAGAACATTGCTTTATCTATATTTTAAAATTTATTTTCGTAATCAAAGGATAGATGGATAGTTGATTTTCTTTTATGAGCGGATTAAATATCTTCTATATTTGATTATGGAAATAAATTCATAATTCATTAGTCTAATCGGGTCGATAGGATAATAAACTTGTC
>NW_021341574.1:0-205 GCF_001605985.2 Dendrobium catenatum
TCAGTTATCATGTTATTGGTAAGGAGAAGAAAGGAAACAATTTAATGCCAAATTTGCTCTCCAAAATTCCAAAGATATTCAATGTAGTTGCTAGTATACTTCTCACATAAAGCTCAAGTAAATTCAAGAAAGAATAAGGGAAACTCATCATCTCATTCTAATTTAGTCTGCACTAAATTAGATGAGAAAAGAAGGGTTTTCCAAC
>NW_021341575.1:0-289 GCF_001605985.2 Dendrobium catenatum
TACCTTTAAAATCCAAGTGAAGCCTTCACGCTCCAGTGGTATGAATCTTTTTTTGAATGCACAATTACACTCTCTCCTTGGCTATTCTCTCAAAATACATGAAGATCAAATGACAAAAAGATTGGGTGGCAGTCTAATTTGGACTATATATACAAAAGACAAGAAAAACTGCCCAAAAACTGCAAGTTTTCAATTCTGTCAGCAGTGGATCATCCTGTACGATCGTGGATCATCCTGGACCATATTACTTACAAGCCTTGAAATGAACCTGTTTGTATATGTGTACGAA
>NW_021341576.1:0-308 GCF_001605985.2 Dendrobium catenatum
CACACCTCTTTCACCACCCAACCGCCGGCCACCACCTAGCCCCAAGCCATGATGAAGATGACAATCATCATAATGGCTCATTGATTGAGGTCCCGCATTAAAAGCATGAGTTATTGAATTTTGAAATTCAAAGTTCAATTTCAAAAACTTTCCTTATTTGCAAACTTCCAAATAAGGAAGTTTTTTCCGAATTCAAAATTCAAACGAAATCTAATTGGATGACTCATTATTTTCCCCCCATAAGTTTCAAACTCATTTGGAAAGAAATTCATCTCCCTAATCTCCCTCTCACAATGCCGCCGGCCCTA
>NW_021341577.1:0-289 GCF_001605985.2 Dendrobium catenatum
TAGAAAATTTTGTATGTGTTAGTGAAAAGATAATTTAATTGTTAGAATCTAGAACCTAATATGATATTGTTTCCCTTAATAGATTTTGATTTTACTATGGGAATGACTCGATAATAGAATTCTATTTAGAGTATTCCCTTGTATCTCCCTTATTATTATGGCTCCTTTTTAGATAGTACATAAGGTGTGTAAACCTCATTTTAAATTGAGGTAATTCATACCCTAAATTTTTTAAACTACATCTAAATCCTAATACCACATTGTTATATTGGTTTATGGCTTTAGCTTG
>NW_021341578.1:0-222 GCF_001605985.2 Dendrobium catenatum
ATGTCGATGTTTCTAAGTTCATGTCATGATCATGTGGTCACAAATTTGTGGAGAGCAATGAAGTGATACAATTGATGATTATTTCATGTTCTATGTTAGAAAAGTGGTTTTATAAGGGCTTGTGCACACATAAAATTCACCCATCTGTCTTGACCATATGTGAGATGAATTAGGTGATGCATAAATGGAGTTATAAGGGAAATCAAGCTATGTATAATTTCT
>NW_021341579.1:0-353 GCF_001605985.2 Dendrobium catenatum
GTCTTTGTTTTCTGTATTTTGAATGTTTAGTTTGTTTAAGTTTGATAAAAATTCAAAAAATCCAAAAAATGTGTGGAAACCGTCCGGGACAAAATTTTTCGTACTGGACGAAGTGTGCAAATTTCATTTTGCAAGAATTCTAACCTTTTTTAGAGCAGTTTTTAATGTAGTTCGTCTGTACGATCTGATGATCGCCCAAGATGAAAATTTTTTCTCTCAAACGTCGGGACGATTGAATGCAGTGGTTGAGTGGATAAGACAGTTTTAAATGTGAAGTTCGTCCGTATGAACTTTTTGTTCGTCCAGACAAACAGATGGCCTCCTACTTCAACCTATTTGGTGGCATTCCTCCT
>NW_021341580.1:0-409 GCF_001605985.2 Dendrobium catenatum
GTAGTTCGTCGAACGTTTGGTTCGCTTGCAGCCCTATGCAATAGCCTTTTGTCCTAGCTATTTAAAACATCTGGCCGAATCAAAGCTGAGTGAACTGCACATTACATAGCTCTGAACTCAAGCGAATATCATTTTGATTGGTCTCTAAAGAATAAAGGAGATCTCACTTTGATTTGTGTAATACTTAAATTATTGATGACATATTTAATTTTTTAGTTTCTATTGGTCGGAATTTTTTTATTAATTTAATATTGTAATGGGATCTATGACGCACTCTTATTTTTATTTTTAATGTAGTTTTTTCATCAGATGCTTTCCTCAACTTTGTCTTCTCTATGGATTAGATATATTCATCCAATTTCAAATTTATTTGATTTAGATGCTTTAATGCATATGTATTATTTTGTTG
>NW_021341581.1:0-960 GCF_001605985.2 Dendrobium catenatum
ACCCGAATTTTTTGGGTCGGGTCCGGGTAGGGTTCTCGTGTCGTGTCAAATATTGACACCCCTACAATAAAGCATAACTAATCCATTGAGTGAATGAAAAAAGAAGAGGAGCCTTCTCCCAACAATTTTCTCTCTCTCTCTACATCTAGTCATTCATTATTCTCTTTTTTTAAATCATGATCGCCGTAACCTAAATTTTTCTTAAGCCGAATTTACTTAATTCTCTTTAATTCTCAAAACTACAATATGAATTATCATACAATTTTTGACTTCAAGCATCATTCCTAACTAACATGCAAAAGTCAGAAATAGCAATAGTAACATATTCACATGTTAAATTTTATGAAGCACATTAAGCGCTAAGAACTATTGACATAGACTTTGACCACAAGAACTAACCATAGTCACTTAATAATCTATGTTAAATAAAGAAATATTATGTATGAAAAATATATGCATTGGGCTTCATTTGGGACGGCTTTCTTCCTGCTTCTTAAAGCAACTTTCTAGTACAAAAATTAAAATTTTTGTACTAGAAAGCTGCTTTAAGAAGCAATGAAAAAGCTGTCACAAACAAAACCTTGGTTGCAATTGAAGCATTAAAATAATGAGACTTTATTTGGGACGGCTTTCTTATTGCTTTTTCAAAGCAACTTTTTAGTTCAAAATTTTCTTTTAAGCAAAAAATAATATTAAAAAACTACTTCATAAAACAACACAAAAACTTTCCCATAAAAAACCTTAAGACAGATTAGAGGCAACCATGACGTTTAAACATACCTAATTAATTGACATCTTTGTCAAACAGCCTTCGTTTGGTTCGATTGATGCTTTACCAATCTATTCTCTGCTCCCTGAAAAGTCATTTTGTTTGACTAATGATGCAAATGTTAAGTCTCTTAAATTTGCAGTACCTGCGAGAGGAACGATGCTGGTTTCCATCTACTCATTTGTCTCTTT
>NW_021341582.1:0-325 GCF_001605985.2 Dendrobium catenatum
TTTCATGGCCTAGCAAATTTCTACAGGAAATTTATTAAAGGATTTAGTTCAATCTTAGCTCCAATAACTGATTTGCTAAAACAAAAACAATTTGACTGGCGTGAAGAGCATCAAGTTAGCTTTGAAATTCTCAAGGCTGCAATTTCGTCCGCCCCTATTCTCGCGTTACCAGACTTCGAGAAGCCTTTTACAGTTGAAACCGACGCATCTACTATTGGTATTGGAGCGGTGTTAACACAAGATGGTAGGCCGGTTGAATTCTTCAGCGAAAAACTGTGCCCATCCCGGCAGCGGTGGTCGGTATACGAGCAGGAATTATATGCCG
>NW_021341583.1:0-331 GCF_001605985.2 Dendrobium catenatum
GAGTCTAGAAGGATCCTAGGACCTAGAATAGATCCTAAGGTCTAGATTTGTTTGGAAGAATCCTGGAGACTAGAGTAGATCCTAGGATCTGAAGTCTAGAAGAATCCTAGGATCTAAAGTAGGTCATAGGGTCTGGAATCTAGGAAGATCCTAGAGATTAGATTGGTTTGAAGATTAAATTGATTTAGGATCAGGATTAATTTGGAGTCAGGATTGATCTAGGGTCAAGATTGGCCCGAGTGACCTCATACAAAAATGAGGTCAACAATGACTCTATTAAAAATGTTAAGATTGTTTACAATTTTATTTTGAAGTTTAGTCAGGAAAGCGG
>NW_021341584.1:0-321 GCF_001605985.2 Dendrobium catenatum
GCATTTCGCTCTTTTGTGAGCTGAAGTAAATTTTAACTTGTCCACCCCGACAAACTGTTGCGGATGGTGGATGGATTTTGCTTTAAGTTTTTGATGGATTTATTTCAATTTTAAATATTTTTTTTTTTGATTTCGGGCTTGTAGAGTTTGGATTCTGGTAGACATTTGAATGGAATTTGAGATATTTGTCCGGTTGAGATTAGCAATCAACACGGCCATCATCGGGGTGTTTGGGGTCATTTCCATTTTGTTGATTGAACCCTGTCAACTCTATCAACTTATCGGGGGGATCGGGTTGCTCATAGGCTTTGTGCCTTTGTT
>NW_021341585.1:0-293 GCF_001605985.2 Dendrobium catenatum
TCGGTGTCGACGTTCTTCTGAGATACCGCGGCTCGGTACTGCTAACATGGTGCATTATGGTTGGTCTCCAGACAAGTGTTCTGTGTCCGACATCTGCACAGAATAATTTCTCTAATCGATCGACAATGGCAATGATCCAAGGCTTTGCTTCTACTCCTACTTCTATATCAAAATTTTGATTGGGAGCTCAAGCACTCAATTATGAGGACTCTAATTTAGAATTTATATATATAATATATAAATTTATGATTTTATTCACTTAAAATTTATAAAAAATCAATAAATTTTCATGT
>NW_021341586.1:0-244 GCF_001605985.2 Dendrobium catenatum
CACAAATGAGCGTAGATGCCGTTCAGAAAATAAATGTAGGTAAACAAAATAATATAACTGACAGGAAATTTAAGAATTGCAATTGTATAATATATGCATGTAGTAAATACTGAATATCAAGAGAAAATATCAGCCTAACCTAGGATTATAAGTCGTGTCCTAACCAAACAGGTCTAAGGTGTGTGTAGGCTGTGTAGTTTTGGATAGATCCTATATAGGATGATTTAGTTATAATTGCTTGCAT
>NW_021341587.1:0-200 GCF_001605985.2 Dendrobium catenatum
TTTACATGTAAGGTATTTTTTTAGAAAAAAAAAAAGAAAAAAAAATCATTTTTACTTTATCTTAAAATTTATTTTATTCAGCTTCAAAATATAGGATGGTATGTGATCATGATAATAGAAAAGTAATATAGATGTAAATTTTATAAAAAGGTAAAATTTAAATATTATTTATGAAATTTCTCATTTTATTATAAAAATAC
>NW_021341588.1:0-237 GCF_001605985.2 Dendrobium catenatum
TTGTGGAGTTAATTGCTGATAGACTCATCGAGGAATTAGTTATGCCGTCAAACATCTCGCGGATGAATACCTCCGTTCTAAAAAAAATAAAAAAAAGCAACAATATTTATCACTATCAATACTTTAAAAAAAAAAGAAATTTTTACATACATAACACCTAAAACTATTGTTATTAGATATCTAACACCTAAACTATCATATTTACTTATATACCACCCAAACAACATTCCTAATATT
>NW_021341589.1:0-214 GCF_001605985.2 Dendrobium catenatum
CACATAGATTGGTAAATCCTTTTCCTTAGGTAAACTTCCTTTCATGTGGAATGATGGGGCATATTTCCCATACTTACACTATTCATTATAGAAGACATCAAGTATGGAGACATAAGATGCATTAATAATAACATATCCAACATACATTTAGATTATCATTATCAAGAGAAGAGCCTTAATTTATTTGGGTTCCCAAGACTAACATTTAATAGTT
>NW_021341590.1:0-377 GCF_001605985.2 Dendrobium catenatum
TCTCCTTTCTTTGGATTCCAAATTGGATGTGATATCCGACTTTCAAAATCACTTTCACATTTTTCACTTTTCAAACACATTTACATTTACATTACATTTCACAGAAAGAAAATGAAAATCTAGACCACTTGCAGGGTTATTCTAAGCAGTTTATAATAATAATAATAATAAAAATCATCCCAAGCAGTTATATATTTGCATTTAGAATTAAATCCACCAGTCACACTTGGCCACACTCTTTTTATTTGGATGCTAAGTAGTTGTAGTACCTATAGTATTTATATAAAATTTTTAATTAATTAGCCCCCTTTTTCAGCCCTGCACGAGTGTGGCCACCTGTAGAAAATTTTATTAACAACCAGATCGCTCCTAACCTA
>NW_021341591.1:0-253 GCF_001605985.2 Dendrobium catenatum
TGCGGGGGTTTCCGGGGGCGCTGCCCCCGGAACAAAATTATATTATAAGAGTAATTTTGAAATTCTGTTCAATACCGAGCGTGTACCGCTCAGTACCGAGCATGTACTCATGTACCGCTCAGCACCGAGCGTGTACCAAACATGTACTGCTCAGTACCGAGCATGTACCGAGCATGTACTGCTTAGTACCGAGCATGTACCGAGCGTGTACCGAGCGTGTACCGCTCAGTACCGAGCATGTACTCATGTACCG
>NW_021341592.1:0-304 GCF_001605985.2 Dendrobium catenatum
GCCTCGGTTCCGAAAACTAGCGAATATGGGGTGGCCTACGTTGCAGTTTTATAAGTGGTACGATATGCCCAGAGAGCTTTCATCAATTTATCGTGCCACTCTCTTTTAATTTTAGAGAGAATTTTCTTGAGTAGTTTAACCAAAGTCTTGTTAAATGCTTCGGCCAAACCATTAGCTCTTGGGTTGTATATCGATGAATAACGCCAGTCTATCTTATGACGTTCTATAAATCGATAAATTTTGGTACTTTTAAAGGCTGTACCATTGTCTGATATAATTCGACGTGGCACTCCAAATCGATAGA
>NW_021341593.1:0-201 GCF_001605985.2 Dendrobium catenatum
AATAAAATAAAAAGTACAGAAATTCTTGATAGCATCAGGATGAGAAAGAAGAATGGAACAAGCTCGCAAGCTTTTCCAATAACCCGCAGGTCAATAGCAAATTTGCTCAAAATAATCAACTCCCTCTCTTCACAAAAACTTCTCATATTTATAGGCAAGATAGAAGAATACCAATAGTCACATTCATTAATTTCCACAAGA
>NW_021341594.1:0-211 GCF_001605985.2 Dendrobium catenatum
AGCGGATGAGTTGTGGTTAGGGAACAATTATTACGTCCTCTGACCTGACGTAGAGGTACGTTCGGCCGCCAATAACATGTCGACACGTGCTCTTACTCTTTACCGCGCGGCCCGACGACTTGACCCGGAGCGGAACCCGGGAATGCTACGTTCACGATTTTCTCGGTATTGCTTGGTATTTGCTCGGTATTGCTTTGCAAAAACGAGAAAT
>NW_021341595.1:0-213 GCF_001605985.2 Dendrobium catenatum
CTCCTAGAAATTCTAACAAAATTTCTGCCGTTATTTTTATCGAGAGTTTTCGTAGGAGACCTTGTTTTCTTACGATGTAATTAACTACGAGGGCTTGCGCTCGTAGGAGATTTAGAACCACACACGCACCTGATTTTAAAAATTGATTCTTCAAAACTCAATTGGATTTCTTTGGGGAAACTTAAAATATTAGTGATCATTGTTATCATATTC
>NW_021341596.1:0-1666 GCF_001605985.2 Dendrobium catenatum
CAAATTAGGTAAACTCACTTGCATTAGACTCCAATTGGGATCTAGTATTTATTAAAAATCTTAGGTTTCCCGAAAATGGCCTAGATTAGCAAGTCAACTTTTTGGTCAACCGTAGTTCATTTATGGCCCGAAACTTAGAAAATTCATAACTTTGCCTAAAAAACTCCAATTTCAGCCTACTACATGTCTAACTACTCCTCTTAAGGTCTAGTATTTTCTTAAGGTGTTAAAAATCCCAAACCTAGTCCATTTCCTATAGTGACTTTTTGGACCCTTAGTCTTGTTCCTAGGAGGACCCGGAACTCTCCAAAATTGGCTAATACGACTTTAACTTCAAATATCATCACCCTAAGTATTTAAAACTGATCAACAAACTGAAATAATTAAAATGCACCCTAATTCACTAATATTTGAATTTTAACTAAAATATCCTTTTTAGACCCCCAACAAACCTGAACTCTAGATAACTTTAACTAACTACCCTGCTTAGGACTTATCCAAACCACACCAGCCTTGCACACACATAGAATTGTTTGCTATATCACCACTTCTAAATCTAGATTAGGCCGATGGGTTTTACTTTTCTGCTGTGTGCCGGAGCTTTTCGTGGATTTCATTGCATACTGTTTGAAAAATTATTGGTGTGTTTGCTTACTTTTTCTACACTCTGTGATGTGATGAGCGCTAGATCTACCCTAGGTTAGGAACGTCATATATATATAGAATTCTTCCGTGCAGGTGGCCATTCTAAAATTAATAAAAGGGGGAGCAATATCATGATTCATAATAATGTTTTATGCAGGTGCTTGCTCAGCTCACCCTAAATAAAATGAGGGCTAAATTAATTATAACTGTACAGGTGGAGCGCTTAGCCCTCAAAATTAAGAGCATGGCTTGGCACAGGGTCATTGGTGTTAGCACTTTCATTTTCATATAAACTGCTTGGGATGATTTTTTTTATTAGGATAACCTTGCAGGGACTTTAGAATTTTCTGCCTTTTTATTTAATGTAAATAATTATAATAATTGTTAAGAGTTATGAAAACAACTATGAGTCGGGATATCCTTATCCAACTCGGATTCCAAAAGAAGAAGGCATCCCTAAAGGGGAGAGTCTTCTTCCATTTGGAAGACTGAGTTGGATGGCTTTAGATATCCAAAGAGAAAAGGAAATACACCCCTGTTTGGGAGAATTATCTCTTCGTTTGGATATTCAAGCCACGACGGATCTAAGGAGTCCAAGGAGGAGAGATCCAAGGTGCCCAAGGAGGTGAGATCCAAAGAGCCCAAAGAGGTGTGATCCAAGGAACCCAAGGAGAAGACATCCAGAAAGCTAAAGATATAAGACTCAATATCCCACTCAAAGTTGTTGGCGTCTGTCATAGGCTTAGAAATCCGGGTTGTTGGCAGTGGTGCTCGGCCACTTTATTTTTTGTAAATTCTGGTTGTAAATAGGGCAGTTTGCCTATGGACATTTAGATGATTTATTTTGGGATTTATATTAATGTGCTTTCCTGGTTGTGCAGTAGAAATACCTACTTTTTCTAAGCTTCTTTCTTGCATGTCGATTTTATTTTCGCCTGGAATCTGTTAGGCTCTTCTAAGGACTATAAAATGTTTTATACTCATATAACTAATTTCTAAAAATTTAAGTTTAAATAACATA
>NW_021341597.1:0-502 GCF_001605985.2 Dendrobium catenatum
ATGATTCTACCCTAAGAAAATGTCTGAGCTAAGGGTAGCCATGACCGGATATTCTACCACTCTTTGGATTGTTGAGATTGTTAACTCATTAACCCATAAGTTTTAAATCAATCACATGGAATACTACATCATTTTCATGCCTTGGTTTAAAAAAAAATATTGTTTGCAATTGGTCTTTTTCTTTTGTTCCCTCCTCCTTTTTGATATGTTAAAAGGGGGAGAAGTTTATGATGTTTTTACACTTGTCGATTCCAAAATTTTACTGCTAACTATCTTCATAGTGTTTTTCCATCATCAAAAAGGGGGAGAATGTTGCAAATCTATTTTCATGACTTATGTTTTGATGATTGACAAACACTATTGATTCTCTTGGACTGCTTGTTAATTCTAACTTTTTAGGAATCGAAGATCGGACGAACAAACGAAGCCAATTCAAGATTGCGTAGGTTTAGGGTTGAGTCAGTTTGTACTCTATTTTTTCTCTTCTTGAGTCTATTTGTAA
>NW_021341598.1:0-296 GCF_001605985.2 Dendrobium catenatum
GCCGAGGTGTTATCACAGTAGATTGGTGTTGGTGCGATTTGTGGGATGTGTAGTTCTTCAGCGAGACGACGAAGCCATAAGACGTCTGATGTTGCGGCGGAGAGAGCTCGGTATTCGGCTTCGGTGGACGATTTTGCTACGGTGGCTTGCTTCTTGACTGTCCAGGAAATGAGAGTTGGGCCGAGAAAGGAGCAATAGCCGAAGATAGACTTCCGGTCAGATGAGTCGGATGCCCAATCGGCATCTGTGTAGGTACGAAGTTCCAACGGTCCATTGTTGATCGGCAGCCCATAGGT
>NW_021341599.1:0-788 GCF_001605985.2 Dendrobium catenatum
TCAAGTTTCAAAATCAAATAAGTCGACTATATACTGCCTGATTTAGAGAAATATATATGGCTTTGACTTTCATCTTATGATTTTATTGTGAAGACTTTGGTACAAGTATGAGGAGTGATTTAATATGTGCTTTCATTTATGTTTTTCATGTGATTCTGGATATCTTTTGAAAGAGGCATATTACAATAGAAATTCTTTTCGCATGAATAAAAGGATAGTTATCCCAAAGTGTTTTATGAATGCTGAAAGCATATGAATTTCTAGAAGGGTTAAAAAATAAAACTCTTTTTATCCCTACAACACTAGTGACATCTAAGGACAAAAATTAAGGATCGAGTCTTAGATAACATAGACTTAGGGTGCCTGTTCCTTATAGGATAGAGACATTAAAACTTAAACTTAGTGACACTTTTTCCTAGGTTTAGAGTCCCCTTAATTTATTAATAACCAATCAATCAAATCAACTATAATTCAACTTCTAAAAAAAATGTATTAAAACACCTAATCCTTAATCAAACCTTAATTAACATAACAACTACTAAAAATACAACCTAAAACATAAACTTAAATCAACTTTAACCAATCTCTTAATCAATCTCTAACCAACCAAAATTTAAAGGATGTAGATTAAATTAGGAAAATAAATCTAAACTAAAATTCATTAAGCTAAAAATCTTCTAAAATCCAAATCTACTAACTCACCTAAAATTCAATCAAACATTAAGCTAATCTTTTAAAACAAATCAACAAGCCTTTTAATACAATTATATCAACTTAGTTTTTAGGAT
>NW_021341600.1:0-909 GCF_001605985.2 Dendrobium catenatum
GCACATAGCCTATCGATTTGTTTAAGAATGGTTTTAGGTATTATACCACCTCGAATCCAATATGCAATCGTATTCCAAATAGTATATCTAAGGAACTGAAATCTGCCAGCAAAAGAAAGAACTTTTGCCTTCCAGCCCGATAACTTATTTATGATACTTTCCATAAGCATGGAAAAATTGGCAAGTTTCGGGTGGAAGGGAGAAAGGGGAATTCCAAGATAACTCATACTAGAGGAAGCAACGGTGATATTAAGAGAGGAGCAAATATCTTCTGCAATATTATAGTTTGGGGGTAGAATAATAGAGCTTTTCCCAAAGTTCACTTGAAGACCCGTAGTCATAGAAAATTCATTCAGAATTTGAGTGAGTTTGTTGCAGTTAGCAATGTCAGCTTTCCCAAAAATAATCAAGTCGTCAGCATACAACAGGTGGGACAGCCTAAAGTTACCAAACGAGAGCCCTTCGAAGTGATGTTCTTGCAAATTACAATCCAGCATGCAAGATAGAGCATCCATTACGATGCTGAAAAGATAGGGGCTTAGGGGGCATCCCTGCCTAAGCCCAGAAGTAGACGGAAAGAACCCCTCCAAAGCTCCATCAATGCACAAAGAAAACCAAACATCCATAATACAGGCCCCAACCCATTTTATAAAGGTGTTAGGAAAACCTTTTTGTGCCATTCTAGCGAGAATGAATTGTCTAGAAACACTATCAAAAGCTCTCTTTATGTCAAACTTAACACATATAATCTTGAAGTTCAAAGTTTTCCTAAAAAATTGAAGAATTTCATTTGCTAGAAGAACATTATCAGTGGATATCCTGTTTTTGATGAACCCCGCTTGATTTTCTTTGATAATATTGGGTATGATAGGCTTCATCCTATCTGCCAATATTTTAGCAATGATTTTG
>NW_021341601.1:0-660 GCF_001605985.2 Dendrobium catenatum
ATATGGAAGCAGTTGTAGGTTTATGGGATTTGAGTAGCTGAATATATCTTAGGAAGTAGATATTATATCTCATACTTGGGTGTTCATGTGAATCTTTGTGATCTATAATAACTCTGCTAGTGTTTGTTTTTGCTTCTAGTATTTCAAAAAATTTAAGCAGTAAACGAAGATTTATTTAGAAGAAGTGAGGCAGAGGCAGCTAGTGGAGTAAAGAGGCGTCTCCAGTCGATTATTTCAAAGGTAAGATTCTTATCTACGTAAGCATAATTATGTAGATGGGCTAATGTTAAAGGAGGAAGATATAAAAGAAACAATAAAGGTGCTTTCAGAGGAAAGAAAGTTTATAATGGTTGTTTGCCTCCATTAATGATATAAAAAAAAGTAACATATTGAGTTTAGGGTCCAATTATGTTCAAATGAGATATAAACCTCATTCGAATATAGTTTAAGCCTTTAAGGTTTTCTTTTGGATGGATTTTCTACTGCTGCTTATAACAATTTTATAGTATAAAAATTAAAATTTTTATATTAAAAAAACTGCTATAAGAAACATGAAGAAAGTCTTCACAAATAAAGCTCAAATCTCATTTGAACATTATTCATGAGGTTTGAACCTTCTTCAATGACTACTCAACTCATGAGGTTTAGGCATTATTTAGG
>NW_021341602.1:0-482 GCF_001605985.2 Dendrobium catenatum
ATGCCAACAAGGAACGTATTGGCTCTGGCCATAACCGGTGTTTCGTGGTGCCATTTGGCGGCAAAACCACTCGGTTCAGAGGGCCCCAGGTCATGACCGCTTATCCTGCGGTGCCATTTGGCGACAAAATCGCCGGTCAGAGGACATGTACCACGTCCTTATTAGCAGGAGATTGTTTGAGAATGAATCCTAGTGATATTTTCGACTAGGCATTAGCTCTATGTGAGCTGAAATAAATTTTAATTTGTCCACCCTGGCAAACTGTTGCGGATGGTGGATGGATTTTTCTTTAAGTATTCAGATGGTTGATTTCAAATTTAAATATTTTTGGATTTTGAGATTTTTTTAGATTTTTGTGGGTATTTGGGATAGGATTTAAAAGTATTTGTGAACCCCACCGGTTGAGATAAACATTTAACATGGCCATCATCGGGGTGTTTGGGGGTATTTCCACTTTCTGGATTGAACCTTGTTGAATCTAT
>NW_021341603.1:0-235 GCF_001605985.2 Dendrobium catenatum
TTGCATGACTACAAACTTTTTTGTATGAAACCTCATAAATCTGTTTCTGACATGTATACTAGGTTTACACATATAGTCACTTCAGTGCATGCATTAGGAAGAGAACTGTCAAACTATGAAAAAGTGAATAAGATCTTGAGATGTTTGCTTTCTTCGTATGATGCTAAAATTACTGCAATCACTGAATCTAAGAATTTAAACACTTATTCTATTGATAACTTACTTGGCTCACTCA
>NW_021341604.1:0-295 GCF_001605985.2 Dendrobium catenatum
AACAAAGATGCTTTACGGAGGAGTGAGGAGAACATACCAATCTTCCTCTACAAGTTAGAAAAAAAATTTTCCCCATGATTTTTTGATTCTATAGAACATCTTCTAGTCCATCTATCTTATAAAGCTAGAATTGGTGGACCTGTATAATATCGTTGGATTTATCCTTAAGAGATGTAAAATATATTTTTATTAAGTCTTCAATATTTTTGAATAAGTTGAGAACAAATGTTTATTAACTTAATAATTATAATTATTTAATAGATATTTGAAAAAGTTAAAAAAATATGTTAAGAAT
>NW_021341605.1:0-521 GCF_001605985.2 Dendrobium catenatum
TAATTAAGGATTAATTGGTGTCATAATTAAAATCATTAAGGACATTTTTTTTTGCCAATGCTTAATACTCCATTCCCCACACATTCCCATATTCATTTCTCTATGATGGACTCCATCTAGTGTTTAACAATAACATCCAATGTCATCATGGCATCGACGCCTAACGTCATTGCAATATCCATATGTTTTAAAATCATCTCAAAATCAACATCAATGCCCGAGTCTTGATTGCATTGTCGTCTCCCCTCTCGATGCTTGTAACACGACATTCGCCCGACTAACGACATTCTAATATTAATCATTCTAAGAATAGATCTTAGTTAAATGAATTATTAATTTTCAATTATCCATAATATCTTGCTTACTCAAATTCTATGCACTATTTTAAAGATATACTAATTATAATACTTTGTCCAACCTATGTCCGTGTCATATATTTTCAATAATTGATGTATCTCGTGTTCGTATCATCGTGTTGGTGTCATCGTGTTCGTGTCTGTGCATCATAGGTTAAGGGTAAT
>NW_021341606.1:0-482 GCF_001605985.2 Dendrobium catenatum
GCCCAAGGCTAACCAAGAGGGGAGGGGGTGAATTAGTATTTTAAAAATTTCTTAAAAAAAAAATATAAACATAAATAAGCCAAAATTCACCACAAAGAAAATGAAGAGAAGAAATTAAATACGAAAAAATTAGTATGAAAAAGCATAAAAATTATAGTGGTTCATTCAACTTCACCTACGTCCACTCCCCAGAGCCGCTCCTCCGGGTATTACACTAAACTTAGTTACTCTCCTTTTACTCCCATAGTAAGACTGAGAAGCCTGTACAAACCTCCTTTCCAGCGACCCCGGTGAGGCAGAGAACCCGACTACTTTTGCTTCCTCCTAAAGTAGGTAGAGAACCCTACCCTTTTTCCTTCCTCTTGAAGCAGGCAGATAACCTCAATCAATTGTTGAAGTTGACCTCTTTTGGACCTCCAAGGAATCAGGGATGATGACTAGAGAAGATGACTCTGATTCTTGCTTGGAGAAAGCTTTGTGAA
>NW_021341607.1:0-494 GCF_001605985.2 Dendrobium catenatum
CCCCTTCCCTTTGGGTTTCCCTCCATCAATGCTTATAATTACCTCCTTCCTAATTGGATTTTTATATTTTAGGTAACTCAATCAATTTGCAAAATCAAATCTAATTGAATTTGAAATTCTTACATAAAATACAAATCCTATTTTAGGAAAGTTGCCAAATTTTAGCCCTTTGAATTTTAAAATTAATTGGGAATTAATTAAGCCCTTCCTAATTTAATAATCTAAATCAAGAAGGCTTGATTTTAATTTCCAAATCCCTCTTTCTCCATGCCGTCGGCCCCCTCCTTGGGTCCCCACCTCCTAATTACTTTCCAACTTGAAGCTATTGCCCTTTGGGAGGATTTCAAATCCTTCTTTCCTTCTTTCTTAGCCGCCCCCACCCTTTCCTAAGTACACCCAAATCCTTGCCAAATTAAAAGGATTAATTGTGGAAACAATTGCTTGATTTCCCTCTACATTCTTTTCTCTAAAAATCTGAACCAAATTCTCCCCAC
>NW_021341608.1:0-1540 GCF_001605985.2 Dendrobium catenatum
ACTGGTGGGCCTTGCGATTTGCTCCCCTTGAGCTCTTTCCCTTCTTAAGCTCTCATGCAAGAAGAAGAAGTAGAAACACACAAATTTTTCATTCAAATATTCATTAGCTATTACAAGAGAAAAGACCCCTATATATAGGTCTCAAGCATACAAGAAGAAATAAAGACTAAATTTCCCTCAGGGCCTCAACATGAAGGAATACATAAAATAAAATGCATAATAACTAAAAATATAAGCTTTTAATCGTGGCCGTCGATCTGCAATGCTTCCGGCGATACACCTGTTGGAACCTTGGATCGATGTTCTCATCATTCTCCCCAGGTGGGAGAAAGCTCGACCCCGTCGAGTGAAAATATCTGGAGCTCTCGTACATCTCTAAAAGATCTGGATCAAATCTCTGTAACTCCTCTCGATCAATCCATGTATCCTCGGTCACCGTCTTCCCTTTCCAATGAACTACGTACCTGTGGTGCCCGTCTTCCTTAATGGAAATGATTTCATCGTTAAGTATAGCTTCAACCTTCTCCGCATAGGTAAGCGGGGTAGATCGGGGAGTGGGGGTAGGCTGGGGATCTCACTGGGTGGGTTCTCAAAAGGCTCAATTTGAAGTGGATTATTAGGGTTCAGTTCTGGTCCCTCAAAGATTACTAGATCTTCTATATTAAATGTAGGATTGATGTTAAAACCTTTAGGAAGGTCCAGCACATAAGCATTGCCATTTACATTTGAAATTATCCAAAAGGGTCCGGCGCTTCTAGCATGCAACTTCTTCACGGAGGGATCCGTACCATCACAAAGTTTCTAACCTCGAATTCTTTAAATCTTTTCTTGTGATCTGAAATAAGCTTATAATTGGAGTTACGTTGTTCAATTCTTCTTTTAATTTCTTGATAAAGCTCCTGGAGATGAGATGCAAATGCATATGCAAAAGAGCCTGTATGCATGACAAATGACAAGGATCAAGGCTCACGCAAAAGTTTTAAACTGAAATAAATTGGAAGACAACATACTACAAACACACACACAACATACTAACTCACACGAACACATAGCTAGAAAGGTGGATGAGTCACACATAAGGGGTCTAAAGTGTTCGGTCTAAGGGGACTGGTGTAGGAGGAGCAATGAAGACGTTCTTAGCTACCAGGGTACTTCTATGGGAAGTCTGAGTTAAAGTCGTAGGTAGTCTCCTAGGGTCGACAGTGTCATCTAGTAAATTCATCCAACTAGGAGAGGGATTGTCCTTAACAGGGAAGGACAAGAACATAGTGGGCAAAACAAATGAATCAGGAACAAGGTAAGATGATTGGTCCTGACTCACGGCCATAATGGGATAGCTAAACGAGTCACCAGCAGGCATGGGACTTAAGAAATGGGGTATCGTATCCATTATAGAAGTGAGCACAACAGCTAGATTGGTGATATGAAGGTGTGGGTTAAGACTCTCTCTAACATAAAAGTCAGTACGTGGAGTGGTGAGATTAGTCCAATCAAGAAAAACATACTCTTTCAAATGCAAATCTAAAGGGGCAACTCCTAA
>NW_021341609.1:0-208 GCF_001605985.2 Dendrobium catenatum
AGCAGAAAATCCGTGAGTTTCTGAAACCATTGGCGCGACGCTTATTTGAGCCCATATAGCGATTTTTGAAGTTTGCAAACATGTGTTGGTCTGTGCTTGTCTATAAAACATGGTGGTTGACGCATATAGATGTTTTCTGTGAGGTCGCCATGCAAGAATGCATTAAATACATCGAGTTGGAGAGTGGACCAGTTGCGGTGAAGGGCAA
>NW_021341610.1:0-218 GCF_001605985.2 Dendrobium catenatum
ACACCGGCCTAGCCAAAAACTAGAGTTGGTTGTCTTAGCAAATCATCTAAAGTGTGTGAGGTAGGCCGTGTGATTTGGATATGTCCTATGGAGGGCAATTTATT
Organism: Dendrobium catenatum; assembly: GCF_001605985.2. Taxonomy (NCBI): domain Eukaryota; kingdom Viridiplantae; phylum Streptophyta; class Magnoliopsida; order Asparagales; family Orchidaceae; genus Dendrobium; species Dendrobium catenatum. The sequence goes on from NW_021341610.1 coordinate 105, forward strand.
AAAGTTGTTTGAAGTTCTGGTTGGTTGAAAGACTTGAGGGAATATTTAAATTTGAGTTCAAATATTAATGATTTAAAATTGATTTTAAGATTGATTTCTAATTTTAAGATTGAA
>NW_021341611.1:0-17769 GCF_001605985.2 Dendrobium catenatum
TAATTACCCCTCCCAATAATGAGAGAGAAATTTCCATAAAGGATAGTCGTCGATCAGATACGTATAAAGAATACGTGTTATCTAGCATATAGTAGCAACATAGATAGGATTTGGAAATTGGGTTTGGATTTGGGTATTTGGAAAGATTTGAAAAGTATGATATTTAAAATAGGAAATTTCACCACCTATCACTTAAAGCGGATGGTGGGAGAATGGATGATGGGCCCGATCAAGATCCCATGGTTCCGTTGTCCCGAGCCATCGTGATCCCTGGTCTACTAAGTCAGAGGAGGTCGTCGACCCAACCTGACAGAAGGATCCTTGTTGGCAGCCATGGGTTGCTTTGTCCAAGGGGACCTTGTAGACCGGGGGTGAATGTTTATCTAAGGGGACAAATTTGAATCCACCTTAGCTAACAGAGGGCATTGTGCCCTATCGATCATATCCTATTGATTCATATCTCAAGGATTTAACGCCACTAAGGAGTGTATTGGCTCTAGCCATAACCGCTATCCGTGGTGCCATTTGGCGATAAAACCACTCTGTGCAGAGGGCCCCGGTCATAACCGTTTACCTGCAGTGTCATTTGGTGGCAAAACTGCCGGTTAGAGGACACGTACCACGTCCTTACTGGCAAAAGATTGTTTGAGAATGGATCCTAGTGATATTTTTCGACTAGGAATTTGGCTCTATGTGAGCTAGAGTTTATTTGAATTTGTCCACACCAGCAGACTGTTGCGGAGGGTGGATGGGCTTTGCTTTAAGCGATTGATGGTTTGATTTCATTTTTAAATATATGGAATTTTGAGATTTTTGAAGATTTTTTGGATTTTTCTGGGATTTTGGAGTTTTTGTGGAGTTTTGGATTTTGAAAGGCATTTGGATATTTGGGAGACATTTGAAAATATTTGTGAACCCCTCCGGTTGAGATCTGCATTCAACACAGCCATCATCGGGGTGTTCAGGGTCATTTCCATTTGATATATTGAACCTTATCAACTATGTCGAGCTATTGACTGAGGATCGCGTTTCGTAAGCTTCGTGCCTTTATTAGTGAATTCATATTGTTGTAGGTCTTGAAGGCCTAATATGAATGTAATAAAACAAATATATCGGTCACCACAACCTTATATTTGCTTAATAGTTTGAACTCTGTCAACTCCTATTGATCTGTATAGGAGGATCGGGTTCGAATTTGAATTCTCATATTGACCCACACAGCATCCCTAAACGTCACGTGTGTATGAATAACACGCTCGCCGGGGCCCATGCGGGTTTGGGGGCATTTTATAATTAAACCATGTCGACTCCTTTTTATCTGTTAAGGAGGATCGGGTTTAAAATTTTGATAACCCGCACAGCATCCCTAAACATCACGTGTGTACTAATAACACGCTCGCCGGGGCCCATGCGGGTATTTGATTACATTTACCCTTTTTAGTGTGCCTATGTGTATACAAACTATTGTGCACGTACGGGGGTATTCTTGGAAGAGACGCCTTCTGTCTGCTTGTACGAATGTTGCAGATCCGGTGGCGTGACATAGCAGCTTCTGAATAGAATTATTCGCTGCTTCGTACAAGTAGACTGTCGTGCATTATTTGCTGCTTTCAGCAGGCAGATTGATATGCACTAACGAATCTGGTCGTAGGTTCTTGTATTTATCATAAGCTTCTGTGACGGCTTGTAGATGGTACTTTACATAAGACGCTCCCTATGATGGTTCATAGGTATTTCAATTTGCTACAAACCATCCGCTTTTAACTGTGAATGGACTTTTGTATGAATGAGGAGTCTCCAACATTTCCTTTTGGACAAAATATTAGTTGTACGACGTAATGAGCTTTTGTAGTAACTCGTAGAAGTTCATCTTTGGCACAATTCTTTTGTATTTGCCCATGAGTGGTATGTTGAGTGTAAGGTGGATCTACAATAATGACTTGTAGATATCCACACTTGATGTATGTTCTCCACCCTTTCTTACAACGAGCAATCAGCATCACATGCAAGTCTAAATCAAGCTTGTATTTATATCATTTGAGTTTGAGTTCTTTTATGTCAATTTGGTCCAATCAAGTTCACAAGTCTGTTGTCAACTTATACAAGCCCTTATTCAAATTCAAAAGTACACTGTGGTCCGAGCTTTATTCAAGATTGTGTTTTTTATTCTGATTTCACTTTTCTTGGGCTCAATTCTTTATTAAGTCATTTTGTTCTAAAGTCCAGGTATAAGTTGTTCTTTGAGTTCAATTAGGTCCAAGTACGATTTCACCCAAAAATTCGGCAGCCTCCCGGCGTCTCCCCCATTTTTGGGGAAAACTATGAGAAAACTGGGCCTTTCCCACCACGCGCAATAAAGGCGTGTATGGTAGGTGTCCTCTAACGAGGACACTGCAGCCGTAATTTTTTTTCCCACCACGCGCAATAAAGGCGTGTATGGGGTCTTTGACGGTACCTGTTTAAATGACACAATTTGCTTTCCCCCCATTCGGGGGTACTTATAAGTGACCCCGCCTCGCCGTAGGTGCCGTACCGGGGTCCCTTCCCTCCACGCGCAATAAAGGCGTGTATAGGAGGTTTTTCGGTGCGCCACGAATGCCGAAGTAGTGTTTAGGCGATTGCTCGCTTCGTCGTAAGCATCAGACCGGCGTCCCATCCCACCACGCGTAATAAAGGTGTGCATAGGAGTTTTTCTGGCCTGCTGCAAACAACGACGCGAGAATCTGAGTTTAGAGAGTTTGTACCTTCGCGGGCTTCGATGGTACCTGTTTAAAAATGCACATTTTGCTTTCCCTGCGCTCGAGGGTACTTATAAGTGACCACACCTCGCCGTAGGTGCTGCACCAGGGCCACTTCCCATCACGTGCAATAAAGGCGTGTTTAGGCGGTTTTCTAGTGCGCCACGAACGCCGAAGTAGAGTTTAGACGATTCTTGCCTCGTCGTAGACGTCTGACCGGGGTCCCATCCCACCACGCACAATAAAGGCGTGTATTGGCAGTTTTCCGGTCCGCTGCTAACTCCGAGGGCGAGAATCTAAGTTTAGGAGATTTTGTACCTTCACGGGCTTTGACGGTGGTGGAGGCTCGTGGACCGAGGTGGGAGAAGGCCAGCACAAATCATTTGTAATTAATTATTTAATTTTAACTAAAACATTTATTATATTTAATTATAATTGATGTTATTTAATTATAATAAATTATAATTAAAAACAATTAAGTAATTAATTAGAATTAACAATAATTAACACTTTAATTATAATTAATCTATTAATTATAAATAATTATATTTAGTTATGACTTATTATAATTAATAATAATTAATAATCATTAATAGTTAAGTATAAATAATAATAATTAAATAATTAAAATTAATTAATTAACAACATTAAAATAAACATCTCTCCCACTCTTACTCTCTATTTCGGGAGATTAACGAGATTAGGCCGAACAGGCGCGTGAAAGGGAGAAAGTTACCTTTACCTCCAGCGAGCTCTTGTTGTTACTTCCTATCAAAATGAGTGACTTCCGATCTGAACAGGATGGGAGAGTCGTCGCATGAGGAGGAATCGACGAGTCCAGGGCTTCAAGAGGTAGGTGCTCTCTCCTCTCTCTCTCTCTCTTTCTCTCTCACGGGATCCGGCCGAAGGGGTGCGGGAAGGGAGAAAGTTAACTTCACAGCGAGCTCCGGTCCCTGCTTCCGATCAAAATGTCGTAACTTTCGATCCAGCTAGAAGTGATGTCGAAGAAGCGAAGACGCACAGCTACGCAAGAGTCGGAGGAGTACGGGACAGTGGGAGATCGAGAGCAGAGAAGCAATTCGTGAGTGTCGAAGAGCCTGCGGAGGTCCGGTATTTCACAACTCGATTTGGGTATGGTTGAGCGGATCTTACGCATGATTTCCGGGAAATGACTCCAATAGTGCCGATTTCAGTGGGATTCACGGATGTCTTCGACAGATACGAGGTACGGAGTGGGATATTCAGAATTCAACAGAGCGAAGGTAAGATTTCACTCTCAGTTTCCTTTGGGTATTATTCATTGGTCAACAAATGCCCCCCAACAAATGTGGTTCACTTTTAGAGCGAATCTCGTTTGTTGTATGCTAATTGACCCTATGGATCTCTAGATATTTAATCCAGAAGTCGCACAGGGATTTTCGTTTAGTGGATCTCCAAAATTTATTTGGATGTCACACTAATCTCTTTCATTTAGTGGATCTCCAAAATTTTGCTTGGATGTCACACTATGATTCTCATTTAGTGGATCTCCAAAAATTTATTGGATGTCACACTTGGGTCTTTGTTAAGTGGATCTCCAAAATTTTGCTTGGATGTCACTCTATGACTTTTCTTCCTCATAGAGATCTTAGATGAATTAATAGATGGTTGAGATACAGATTTATTTTGTCCTGTGCTTTGTGCTGCGAACATTGATGGAAGATTACCTGATTTGTCTTTGCTGACTTGTCAGATGATTTTTACACCTTCGGCCCTATGCTTCTAGCTTTGGCGGGCTTGATGAAGGAGTAGATACCGATGACCTAAACTCTTAGGATTGTATTAGGTAGATGGCTAAAAGGTCATCGGTCCAGAGCTTTGTGCATAATAGACTTGTTGATGATGAAATCATCTTAGTTCAGTCATAGGCTTTTCATGAACTTTGGGATAATTTTCTTCGGTCCTTTGCTTTGTGCTTTGGCGGACCTGTTGAAGAGAACTTCCTTCGATACTCGCTTTGTGTTTTATGGATTTTATTGAAGGATTTGCAGGTTTTGAATTCAATTGATAGTACCGGACGTATGTAGTATCTTGATCCTTAACCATTTGAGAAGACTTTAATCTGAATCACTTGAGTTCATCAGATCATGAGAGCTGGCATTTGACAGCTCTTCGTCCTCTGGTTGCTGAGATGGGGGTTCCTCTACTGCGGCCTTTCTTATGACTTGTTGAGTAGACAGAGCTGCAAGCAATCCGGCCATATTTGGGCTTGTTGGATCCGACCTTTTACACTCATTCAGGCTTCAAACTTGAGCTATGGGAATTGCGCTTCCCAATGCTAATTTTACTGAAGTTGACAGATTTTGAGTCATCCTTTGTGGTTATAGATTTTGGAGCCTACGAACATTCAGTGGTTGTTCAAGACTCATCCTTCTACTGGAGCTTTGATTCTCCAGTCATTTGAGAGAATTCGGTGGACTACGATCACTTAAACTGGTCGAGCCAAATTGCCTTCGTGCTTCCTACAGTCTCTACTGACGGGTTGACAAAGTGGGGGTTCCGCTACTACCGCCTTTCTTATGGCTTGTTAAGTAGACAGAGCTGCCAGCGATCCGGCCATATATGGGCTTGTTGGATCTGACCTTTTAAACCCATTCGAACCTTAAGCTTCAGGCTGTCAAAAGACTTCAAGCTTCTTCAGCTCAATATTGCAGGTGTGTGTAGCAACAACAGTCACTTTCTTGACCTTTGAGTCTTGGTTTGTTGGAGAAGGTGTTGTCTCAGTTTTGAGAGATCACCTGCATATATTTTGAAAATGAATCTTTGTATTCTTTAGCACAAAATTACATTTGAATTGATAATTTTAAATATTTATTCAGATATCTCGGCATGCAGCGCGATGTCGACCCGAATAAATATTTAAAATGCCCCTGTCTCGTAGGGACATTCTAGAATTGAATAAATTTGGAATTTCAATATATTAAATATTCATTTGGGGATCTCTGCGTGTAGCACGATGTCAACCAAATAAATATTTAAAATACCCCCTGTCTCGTAGGGACATTTTGGATAGGCTTTTTGTCTTTAAGATTTTAAATATTTATTTGGGAATCTCGGCACGCAGTGCGATGTCTACCCAAATAAATATTTAAAATACCCCCAGTCTGATGGGGGATTTGAAATGCATTCTTTCTATACAAGAGAATTTCAAATATATAAATACATGCATGTTCTGATAACTATGTACATAAAACTTTGTTCATCACAAAATACATCAGTTATGGAATTTTCATGCATGATATTTTTTTAAATACCGGCCGTTGATAGGCGGCATGGGTCTCTGACCGTTCAGATCGATCAACTGATGTGCTCCTCCTTGGTATACTTTCTCGATAATAAAGGGGCCTTCCCAATTAGATACAAATTTACCACTAATTCTTCGGTGTGGGATGATTGGTTATCTCAGCACCAGGATCAATTCCCCTTTCTGAAATGATCGTGGAAGCACCATTCGATCAAAGGACTTTGTCATTCTTCCTCGGTAGATTTCTAGGTTTTGTTGAGCTTGTAACCTGAGTTCATCAAGTGCGTTGAGCTCTTCCATTCTAAGGCAGGCATTTTGCTTATGAGTAAGATCATTCTGAATTGCTACCTGTAGTGACGGTAGCTTGATCTCCAATGGTAATATGGCTTCAACACCGAACACCAATGAATAAGGAGTGGCTTTGATTGGTGTTTTGTAGTTGTACGATAGGCCCATAGAGCTTTTGCCATCTTTTTATGCCACTCTCTTTTGTTCTTATTGAGAATCTTCTTCAACAATTTCACCAGCGTCTTGTTGAAAGCTTCTGTCAATCCATTCGCCCTTAGATTATATATAGATGAATATCGCCAATCGATTTTGTGCTGATCAATGAACTTATAAATTTTTATACTTTTGAATGCAGTACCATTATCTGAGATTATGCGGCGTGGCACACCGAATCTGTAGACGACATTGTGGGTAAAGAAATTGATCGCATGCTCTGATGTGACCTCTCTGAACAGAGCTGCTTCTGCTTATTTTGAAAAGTAGTCTGTTGCTACTAGAATAAAGCGATGTCCCGCTGATGACGGCGGATCTATTGGATTGATAATATCAATGCCCCAGCATTCAAATGGCCATGACGCTATTGTTGGGTGTAGTGGATTTGGAGGCTGATATATAATATCACCGTGAATCTAACATTCATGGCACCTCTTTGCGTGGTCAATACAATCTCTGACCATAGTCGGCCAATAGTAACTCATTCTCTTGATTTTAGTGGCCATCTTAGGACCTGACTGATGTGCTCCACAAAGCCCTTCATGGACTTTTGTTACTACTTTGTCAGCTTCCTTGGTCCCTAGGCACCTCAACCACATTTGATCAAAGGCTCGTCTGTACAACGTGTTATTGACAAATGTATATTGCAACGCCCTTTTTCAAATTTGTGCGGCCATTGACTTTTCTGTCGGGAGTTTATTTTCCTTGAAGTAGTCAATGAATGGCTGCCTCCAATCATTTTCGACTTCAATATCTAAACAATGCCACCACGATTCTGAAGCTTGACTAGCTTTATGTCTCTTGGCCATATGATATTCTTCTGGATAATTATCCCCAACGATATGATGTAGAGGTTGAAGGTCAACTGGGATTTTATTTTGGTGGCTTGAATATAATATTTCTTCTGCCCTCGAGAATTATAGCAGAGCGGGCTCCAAAATCCTACGAGTGTAAACTCCAATGAATATAGGCCTCTCCTCGTTGATGTTTGCCATTTCTTTGGCCAATTTGGCTAGACAATCTGCTTTAGCATTCTGTCCTCGAGGAACTCGAGCCATTTTGACATTTGGTACTTGCTTCAAAAGCTCAAAGGCTCGTCGGTGATAGTGGGCCAATTCGACTTTGCCAACCTTATAAATACCGAGGATTTGATTTATTATAAGCTGAGAATCACCAAAGATTTGGAGATGTTAGATTCTGACATCAATCGCAATCTCCAGTCTTGCTAAAAGAGCTTCGTACTCAGCTTCATTGTTGGTACGAGGTTCAGTCAGACTGAACAAAAATCTCATTATGCCTCCCTCAGGTGCTATGAAAATGAGACCGATGTCGGCTCGGGCTCTTGTAATATTTTGAGGTTGGACAGGTCTAATCGATGATGCCCCGTAGAAGTACATTTCTCAGAATGGTAGCCTTTCACTCTCCTCGACCTGCATTATCTACTCATCGGGCAAATCATCATTTATTGGAGAATCAACCTGGATTGGGTGTGCAGCAAGGAAATCTGCCAAGGCCTGTCCTTTCACCGCCTTCTATGGCATGTATATGATTTCAAAATGCAATAACAATACTGCCCACCTGGCTAGATGACCTGTCAACGTTAGTCTTGTCATCAAGAACTTCAGCGGATCAATCTATGATATCAAAGTGATTTTATGGGATAGCATATAGTGGCGGAGTTTTTGAACTGCAAAAATTAGCGCCAGATAATGCTTTTCAATTGGGGAATAACAACTTTCTGCTCCAATCAACATTCGACTGATGTAGTAGAGCGCATTTTCTTTGCCTTCTTCATTATTCTAGGCTAATAGTGCTCCGAGCGACTCTTCTAGTGCAGCTGTATACAGTATAAGAGGCTTCCCCGGAATTAGCGCTGCGAGAATGGGTGGATTCAACAAATATCTTTTGATGCTATCAAATGCCTCCTGACATTCTGCATCCCATTTGAAACGAACATCTTTCTTCATTAGCTTTGAAAATGGCAGGCACCTACCCGATAGATTTGATATAAATCTCTGAATGAAAGCCAATTGTCCTTGCAGCGAGCGAAGCTGTCGAAGGTTCCTTGGTGGTGGCATCTCCGTGATCGCTTTAATTTTGTTGGGGTCGATCTCTATGCCTCGATGATGAACAACATAACCCAGGAATTTGCCGGAGGAGACCCCGAATGCATATTTGAGAGGGTTCATCTTCAGATCAAACTTTCTTATTCTCTCAAATATAGTTCTGAGATCTTTTAAGTGATTATTTCGACCAAGACTTTTGACAACAAAGTTATCTACATAGAACTCGACCTTCTGATGTATCAAATAATCAAATATATGAGTCATTGCCCGTTGGTAGGTGGCACCAGCATTCTTTAGGCCAAAGGGCATGACCGTATAGTAGAAAATCCTGATGGGCGTCCTGAACGATGTATGCTTTTCATCTTCGGGTGCCATTTTGATTTGATTGTATCCTGATGATCCATCCATAAAGGAGAACATGTCATAGTTTGACGTATTGTCCACCAGGAGTTCTGATACAGGGAGTGGAAAGTCATCTTTTGGGCACGCCTTGTTGAGGTCCCTTAAGTCAATGCAGACATGAATTTGACCATTCTTCTTCATATTAGCAATCCAATCGGCATATTTTTCTTCACGAATAAAGCTTGCATCAATAAGCTTCTTCATCTCTACAATCACCTATTCTTCAATCTCTAATCTCTTTCTTCTTGGAGCATGCTTGACGAGTGTTACATCCGATTTGAATGCTAATCTGTGAATTGCTACATCAGGGGATAAGCCGGGCATCTCAGCATATGTCCAGGTAAAACAGTCAGAGAAGTTCTTTTATTTCTTCTATTTGTTCTTCGGGTAGGAGAGAACAAATGAAGGTTGGGCGAGGGTCTTCCTCAGTTCCCAAGTTTACTTCTTTTAGTTCGTCCATAGTGGTTATCTGTCCACCATTTTCAAGCTCTTCTGGCATAGGTTCGGCTTCTATGGGCTATTCATCATAATCATCAGCTTCGTATGCTTCTTCATCATTACCTTCTACGGATTCAATTTTCACGCATGTGATGGCACGACAAATCGCTTTCCGGTGGAATTTTTGCTTGATGAATTCGATACCTTTATATGCATCTGTATCCTTCTGCCGTAATAGATGTGGATTCCTTCCATACCAGAGGCCCAATCTTGTACAAAGTTGTCGTTTGGTAGTATGAATATTGATTTGCTTCCATAGCATTCTTTGAATATTCTTGGTATTGAACTTGGGTAGCCTCTTAGGAAATAATTCCTCGGAGTCGAGGAGCATGCAATCCTAGTCATGATTCTCCTCTTCGCGAACTCCCGTGAAATATAGCATATTCTTTGGCACAGTCCCATTTTTAAGGAGAGGCAGATAGAGGGTGGCGAGTTCTTCAACTTTATGCACCTCGCGCGAAATGAGTTCTTTGAAGTGTTGCAAGGGAACACTTGTGAGTACATGTTCGATTTTAAATTGATAGGCTGTCTATTCTTCTGGAGAATACATTCTACACCGTGTTCATATAAATAGAGTCGTAGTCATAATCATCATTTGAAAATTCGACCTGCCTACTCCATTCGTCCATGGACTGGCATACTCTTCAAGATTTTGTAGGAGTAACATCATCTTCGTCTATATCACTCCCAAGATGAGGTACATATTTCTTTTCTTCTGGAATGGTCTGTGCTTTGGGAAGAGTCGGTATTGCCTTCTTTCTCCCCACCTGTTTCTTCTCACCTTCCCGTTCAGGTCGCTTTGCAGCCTTTGAATTTGATGGTCTAGCTTCGAGAGAGCTCGAAGACTTTTGCTTCTTTGGCATGAAATACCGTGCATCTTCATAAACTGTTGCTTCATGAACTGTGAATGGCTGAATGTCACAAGAGATCCTGAATTCGTCTCCATCTTTGAGATATTTCATACACTGGTGTAATGTTGACGGGACAATGCCATATTCATGCAACTAGAGACGACCTAGCAGCGCCTTGAATGAAGTATTTGCATTGATTACATGGAATTTAGCTTTTGTATGGAGCTCTCCAAATACAAGAGGGAGCATGAATGATCCAAGGGTTTTCTGCCCTTTTTCGTTGAAACCATGCACCATCAACTTATCTGGTCCGAGGTGTTCCACATTAAGGCAGAGTGATCTCAGTGCTTTCAAGCTTATCAGATTCACGGAGGATCCAGGATCGATCAGGATTTTACTGATGATCAGCTTATCGCTCTCTGTAGTAACATATATAGGATGATTATGGTCTGCAATCCCAATCATCATATCCTCTTCGGAGAAACTAATGAATGGTTCATTACGAGCTTATAGAACTTCAGTCAAACTACTTTCAGCAAAATATGCCTCATATCTTTCAGGTTCTTTGAGAGCCTGAATTAGAGTCTCCCGAAGGTCCTTAGACATTACCAACGCATCGTATATGCTGAGCTGTGCTGGGATCTTTCTCAAATGGGATAAGATATTATAATCTATCCTCTTGGATGAAGTGTTCTTTTTCTTAGGATCTTCAGGGATAATATTGTCATTGATAACTATTTCTTTTTCCTTATCTTTATTGGAGACCCCTTTCTTCGATGGAGGCGGTAGTATCTTGCCGCTTCTTAACTGCACTTGAGCAATCTCCTCTGGTTCAGAGTCATTTAATATAGCATTTTCTTCAGAATCAACCATTGTTGCATCTAGAGACTCATCTGTTGAATCAGAATCACCAACCAGGTTTACATGTCCCATCTGAGACGCTATGCTAGGGTCTGATTTGTCTCCCTCTGGAAAATACAAATCATCCTCCGAACTATAATCCATTGGCAAAACCATCATACAGGATTCAGAGGGTACTTCTTCTATGTATTCTTCTTTTATTGAGGTACTCGGCGCCACTGAGATGACCCGACATACTTCTGTTGGAAGAGAATCCTCATCATCTTTTTCAGCTTCATCAATTTTAAGCTCCGCCATGAAGTCAGCAAGCTTGATAGGTCGCCTCAGAATCTGGTAGTACTCATCCAAACTGTCAATAACCCTCAGAGTTGCAGTCATTTTCTTCTTGGGCTTCTTCAGTTTAGTCTTTTTCTTGGATGATTTCACCCTCCCAGACTTCGATGTGCCCTCTTGATTGGAAAATTATTTTAAAGTAGAAGGTCGTACTATCGGCATTGCCTTCAAATTTATTATGGGCTCAATAGGAGACTTCCACTTTACACCTGGAACTCCTTCAAGCTGCTTCAACATTTTCACAGTCTTCTTGGATACCGCAGTCTCCCATTACTCTTCTTGAACTGGCTCCTTTTCTTTTATTCTTTCTTTAACCAGGGGTACGGAAGAGGACGTGACCACCCGAGTTGATTCTTTTCTAGGATGAGACAACACATTATCGGACAATGTGAGTTCCCCTTTTTGATATTTTCTTTCAAGCCAATTCTTAAAGATGTAGCAATCTTTAATAGGATGGCTGAGTACCCGATGATATAGGCAATAATTTGGGTCACCAGTGTGCTTTGACTCTTCGGGTCTCTTGCATTCAGGCAGTTCTAAACCCGATTTCAACACTTGTCGAAATAATTTGGCGACACTCTCCCTCTTGAATGAATATTCTTTATTTATTTTATCTTTGAGGGATTGGAATGTTCTATCACCAGTTCCCATTGTCTGTCTCTGGCGTTCTCCTCCACCTTGATAAGTTTGTGGCTTATCATTGCCCCCGAATATCAGTTTCGGCTGGGGGTGAGGGTTGTAGGCCTATTTGGGCTTTTCTTCATACTACATCGGCTGTTTGCATTTGTCTACGATATATATAACTTGCTTTTCTTTATCAGCTCTAGAGAAGAACGTAGAGTCGGCTTCACCTCTTTTAGCACCTGGGGCCTTAGCTTTCTTGGACTATCAGAATGATTTTCTGATCTGGACAAGTTCAGTTTCTCAAACTTGGCCACACTGTCAAGCAATTCTTGAAATGTGTTTATCGTAGCCATTCACAGGAAGGGTTGCATCTTGTCATCAATTTTGTCTATTAACAATTATACGGCATGTTCTTCTTCGAGTTGCTGCTCACATTTCATGCTAAGGTTGGGCCAGCGAGTGATATATTTGGTCACCGACTCTTCTCTTTTTCTCTTATCCATAGCGAGGTCAGTGATCGTGATTTTCTCAGTTGCACTAGCAAACCTCTTCACGAATATATTTTCCAATTCTGCGAAGGTCTCCACATAATTATTCGGCAGTTCAGCATACCATTCAAAAGCAGTTGCTGTCAAGCTGCTGATGAATTATTGGAAAAGTAGGGTGTCATTGCCTCATGTGTTCCAGTATGTGGCTTTAAACTGTGTCAGGTGTTGCCTGGGGTTGTTATTACCGTTGAAAGTGTTGAACTTTGGTACATAATACCTTTTTGGATATGGTACTTGGTCGTACTCAGCAGGGTACGGACGACCTTTGCCCACTAGTTTCTTTGCCTGATTAACAGCTATGATAGCCTTGATCCTTTATGTGATTATTCCTTCCAACTGTGCAGCGGTCACAGGTTCCGAACTACTTGCAACATTTTGTTGGGTGGGCTGACGGATGACATTATGAGCCTCGTGACCACCTTTAGGAGTACCTTGTACACCCAAGACTTGAGGCATTTAGAAGTTTGGAGGATCTGCAGGAGGATTGGGCATGGCACCAACAGCGACAATTCTCTACATCATCTGTATCATTTCCCCCATCTGAGCCATCATCTCAGTCACCTTATCATTTAATTGAGAGATTTCTCTATCTTTGGCTTTCATTTGTCACCTCATCTGCCTTCTCATGTCGGCGAGTGTGACATTCTCATCAGCAAAGGGATTCTCCTCGGCTTCTTCTCTTTCTTCTTCAGCTTGGGAATGACCACCTCTGTCAGTGGTGGACCCAGCTTTACGATGACGTTGATAAACTCGCCTAACTGGAAGTTGTTGATCATCTTCATCTTCATCATCATCGTAGTAGGTTCCTCATTAGTAATTGTGTGTCTCACCATATAGACCACCTCCATGTCCAATGTGTTATTTATTTCTTGTATTTCTTCTACTAAATTTTCCTCCATAAATTGATCAATATTTTCTTCCATATTTTTTTCAAGGAATTCCTCTTCTTCAAAGTTGTCTCCTCCTTGCATATTTCCTTTCTCTTCAAGTACTCGGATCTCCTAGCGACGCCGCCACTGGATTTTCGGCTCTTAATTAGGCACGAGGATTTCTTCAACCAGCGAACTACGGTCAAAGTTAGTTTCTTATTTTGGAGGAGATGAAAGATGACGGGATCCCCTGGAGGATTCTCCAAGGTGTCTACCGTCTGGAGGAGTGTCATTATGGATCCTTTTTGGGGCCCACTTCTAACGTTGTTCGTAGACTGGGGCGGATCTCCGGGAAGCATCACCGGATGTCACGCCCAGATCAATCCTCATTTCTCTTCTTTCTTTCTCATTTTTTTGAGGCTTTGGCCTCCAAACTTGTTTTTCTTTCCACCGGGACCTTTCAGCGGTGTATCCCTGAACATATGGTTCAGGTGTCACACCCTGATATTCACCGCATGGGGTATACCTTTTTTTTCTTCTTTCCACCACAATATATAGACGTTCTCTTGGTGGGGTTCTCCTGGCCTCGATCACTAAAGGCCATTGGAATTTCTTCTTCTTAAGACCTTTCTCCTTCACGGTCTTCAGGACCCGATAGACCCGGGCTGATAAGGTATCAGGTTCATTTCTCCTTGAAGGGGCAGGGATTTCACGTCGTTGCTCCTAGAAGGACTTCTTTAGCTCACAAGTGGAGCTATTCCTCTTCTCCCATTTAAAATCAGAAAACTTGTTCTGGTAGGAACATTGGCTTCAGGCACCTGGGCTGGTAGATTGGAAGGGTGGACAGGGAGTTGTTGTTGCTGAGCTCGGAGTTCAGCATTCATCTTTCTCCTTTATCTTCTCGTAGGCCTCCCTCCAAATAAGGAGGCTTCAGCATTATACTCTCCAGGCGTAGATAACCTGGTCGGCAAAGTAGTGGTGTTGACAGTCACCACTGAGATTCTTCCATCAGCTACAATTTTCTTGGTTGGTGGGGCTTCAGGTTGTGACAGCCTCTCAAACATAGAAATCCTTCCACGAGAAGTTTCAGTAGTAGGTCGTTGTACTGGCAGATATACACGACCAGTAGGAGCTCCGACAGTTCTTGCAACAACTGCAAGAAAATCAACACTACCAAATTGGATGGTAGCTCTGGTGTTTCCGGTTTCTATGACAGCATTAGCCAGTTGGATCCTGGCTCCTTATCCCAGTTGGACGGTCATCGTCATGTTCTGTAGATCCATCTATATAAATAAAAAGCAAGGGTTAGTAATCAGAATCTGATACATTACTCCGCACTTTCAAAATGCAGAGACTTGCACAGAACACAAAAATAAAAACAGATATCATTAGCAAGCAATTCAAATAATACAAAATTAAAAATCGCTAAATACAGATGAATTCATTGAATGATCAGTTTTAGAAAATTCAAAGTTTTGAATTGTTAAAAGATCATTTTTAAAGACTCAAAAATTTTGACTGCGGAATGAAATAACTGCTACTATTACACTGAGATGACTAGCCAAAGATGGAAAGAGAAACCAATCCCCAACGGAGTTGCCAGAAATCTGTGGGCTCCAAAAATTCATCCCCGGCCTCCCCGCTGCGCTTTTTCTTTTTTATTCGGCGAGGGGAGTTTTAACGGAATAAATTCTGAGGTAAATTTTGGAAGGTAGATGGGTTTGTAGATAAGACACTACCCAGAGATTTTTCCCTCATTTTGCGAGGACTTTATGATCTTAGTTCTGGTTTCCTATAGGCGCAATCCTCTATAGTTAATTACCCCTCCCGATAATGAGAGAGAACTTTCGATTAAGGCTAGTCGTCGATCAGATACGTATAAAGAATACGTGTTATCTGACATATAGTAGCAGCATAGATAGGATTTGGAAACTGGGTTTGGATTTGGGAATTTGGAAAGATTTGAATAGTTTGATATTTAAAATAGGAAATTTCACCACCTAGCACTTAAAGCGGATGGTGGGGGAATGGATGATGGGCCCGATCAAGATTCCATGGTTTCGTCGTCCCGGGCCATCGTGATCACTGGTCTACTTAGTCAGAGGAGGTAGTTGACCCAACCTAATAGAAGGATCTTTGTCTGCAATAATGGGTTGCTTTGTCCAAGGGGACCTTATAGACGGGGGTGAATGTTTGTCTAAGGGGACAAATTTGAATCCACCTTAGCTAACAGAGGGCTTTGTGCCCTATCGATCATATCCTATTTATTCATATCTCAAGGATTTAACGCCACTAAGGAGCGTGTTGGCTCTGGCCATAACCGCTATCTGTGATGCCATTTGGCGGCAAAACTCCTGGGTTCAGAGGGCCCCGGGTCATAACCGTTTACCTGCAGTGCCATTTGGCGGTGAAACTACCGGTTAGAGAACACGTACCATGTCCTTACTGGCAAAAGATTGTTTGAGAATGGATCCTAGTAATATTTTCGACTAGGCATTTGGCTCTTTGTGAGCTAGAGTTTATTTGAATTTGTCCACCCCTGCAGACTGTTGAGGAGGGTGGATGAGCTTTGTTTTAAGCGATTGATGGTTTGATTTCATTTTTAAATATATGAAATTTTTTGGGATTTTTGAAGATTTTCTGAATTTTTTTGGGATTTTGGGATTTTTGTGGAGTTTTGGATTTTGAAAGGCATTTCGATATTTGGGAGACATTTGAAAATGTTTGTGAACCCCTCCGGTTGAGATCTGCATTCAACACGGCCATCATTGGGGTGTTCGGGGTCATTTCCATTTGATTGATTGAACCTTGTCAACTCTGTCGAGCTATTGACTGAGGATCGGGTTTCATAGGCTTCGTGCCTTTATTAGTGAATTCATATTATTGTAGGTCTTGAAGACCTAATATGAATGTATTAAAATAAATATACCGGTCACCAAAACCTTATATTTACTTAATGGTTCGAACCCTGTCAACTCCTATTGATCTGTATAGGAGGATCGGGTTTGAATTTGAATTCACTTATTGACCCACACAGCATCCCTAGACGTCACGTGTGTACGAATAACACGCTCGCCGGGGCCCATCAGGGTTTGGGGGCATTTTATAATTAAACCCTGTCGACTCCTTTTTACCTGCTAAGGAGGATCGGGTTTAAAATTTTGATAACCCGTGCAGCATCCCTAAACGTCACGTGTGTACCAATAACACGCTCGCCGGGGCCCATGTGGGTATTTGATTACATTTACCCCTTTTAGTGTGCCTATGTGTATACAAACTATTGTGCACGTGCGGGAGTATTCTTGGAATAGACGCCTTCTGTGCGCTTGTACGAATGTTGCAGATCCGGTGGCGTGACGCAGCTGAATAGAATTGTTCGCTGCTTCGTACAGGTAGACTTTCATGCATTATTTGTTGCTTTCAGCAGGAGTATTGATATGCACTAACGAATCTCCTACTTTAAGTCGTAGGTGCTTGTATTTATCATAAGCTTCTATGATAGCTTGCAGATGGTACTTTACATGAGAGGCTCCCTATGATGGTTCATAGGTATTTGAATTTGCTACAAATCATCCGCTTCTAACTATGAATGGACTGTTGTATGAATGAGAACTCTCCTACATTTCCTTTTGGACAAAATATTAGTTGCACGATGTAATGAGCTTTTTTAGTAACTCGTAGGAGTTCGTCTTTGGCACAATTCTTTTGTATTTGCCTATGAGTGGTATGTTGAGTGTATGGTGGATCTACAATAATGACTTGTAGATATCCACACTTGTTGTATGTTCTCCACCCTTTCTTACAACGTGCAATCAGCATCACATGCAAGTCCAAATCAAGCTTGTATTTATTCCATTTGAGTTTGAGTTCCTCTATGTCAATTTGGTCCAATCAAGTTCACAAGTCCGTTGTTAACTTATCCAAGTCCTTGTTCAAATTCAAAAGTCCACTGTGGTGAGAGCTTAATTCAAGATTGAGTTTTTTGTTCTGATTTCATTTTTCTTGGGCTCAATTCTTTATTAAGTCATTTTTTTCAAAAGTCCAGGTACAAGTTGTTCTTTGAGTTCAATTAGGTTCAGGTACGATTTCACCCGAGAATTCGGCAGCCTCCCGGCGTCTCCCCTGTTTACGGGAAAACTATGAGAAAACTGGGCCTTTCCCACCACGCACAATAAAGGCGTGTATGGTAGGTGTC
>NW_021341612.1:0-243 GCF_001605985.2 Dendrobium catenatum
TTGAACTCAAAAATTGCCAAAATATCCTAACAGTAAACAACATAAATACTACTAAGTAAGATTCGTAATTTTCAAACATAATCAAATTAGCACAAATTGTGTAAAATATTATTTTGAAGCTTTAATTGAATTAAAACACTATTTTTATATGTAAAAAAATTAAGTAGGCAAAAATCATTATTTTTTAAAAATCACTAAATTTTTTTTTTTCAAAATATACTTAAAATGTACATAATCATAGTG
>NW_021341613.1:0-266 GCF_001605985.2 Dendrobium catenatum
TTGGCAGATTTGAAAATTTTAGGGGTGTGTGTAAGTTAGTCAAGCCGACAAGTGAGCCTGCTCAAGCTCAACTCAATAAATGACTCGTGAGCCTAGCTCTATGGCCTATGGGCTAACAAGTCAAGTTCAAGCCAACCCTGACTCGACTTGTTAGCTCATGAGCAAACTTGTTTAAAAAATATTAATCGAAAATGCACTTAAAATATATAACATTCAAGATTTAAAAAACATAGCTACTAAAAATATTTAAAAATTATAAATTATTT
>NW_021341614.1:0-366 GCF_001605985.2 Dendrobium catenatum
TAAGCTAAACAAGTTATCATGAAATTGATTTATTATTTCTTGTCATTTTTAATATAATGTCTTCTTAATTTCTATATATTATATTAAAAAATTGTTATGCCGTGTCCACGCCGCACCCGTGTCCTATATTTTTAAAAAATGATGTGTCCCGTGTCCGTGTCGTGTCGTGTCCGTGTCGACTTGTCTGTGTCGGTGCATCGTAGGCAAGAACAAATAGATATATTGATGCGGACATCGGTACGAAGATTTGACGCATCTATCACAGGAGGTGTCGTAAATCGACGGCTATAATTTAAATATTCAATTATGAGTTATTTATTGAATTTTAATTCTTATTTGATGTATTTCCTATTTTACCCCTAGGTT
>NW_021341615.1:0-1318 GCF_001605985.2 Dendrobium catenatum
TTGATTTTTGTACAGTCATGACTTTTCTGTTCTGTTTTTCTTTCTGTCTAAGCCATGTACTGTATTTGTAGATGATTGTTTTGACGAAAAGAAGAATATAGATGTTTTGTTCTGCTGCATTCGATGATTCATAGTAGCTCTGTGTCTGTGTGTCTGTTTGAGTTAAATTATTTAGAAGATTCAATTCTGAACCAAATTGCATAACCAGATCCTGGTCAGTAAGTCAGTCTGTTCGTTCCGTGTCGCGACCCGGTGCGAGCGGGATCCGTCTCAGATCGGGTCGGGTCGTGACAATTTTAGTGGTATCAGAGCATTGGTTGTGGAATTTGGGATTGTGTCAAACAGAGCTATAGGAAGTGATCAGTGAGTCTGTCTGGGGGGTAGTTTTGGTTTGTTCGGCTTTTTATTGTGTTATTTTTGTGATAGTTTTCCGGATTTTTTTTGGATTTTCTGTATGGATCAGCCAGACCCAGACATGACAGACGGGCAGAGTGCCAGTCAGGCAGCACCAGTGGGGAGTACAGCCCCAGTGGCTGGTGCAGATACATTGTCTCAGTTTGCTACACTTGTTGTTCAGATGATGAGCGAGACTCAGAGCAGAGCTTCTACCGTCAGATCTGATGACATTGATAGACATCTGCAGTTATTTCTGAGATTGAAACCTCCGAGATTTGAGGGCGCTGTTGAGCCCAGAGCAGCCGAGGAGTGGCTGAGGAGATTGGAGAAGACCTTCGACGGAATGCAGTGTCCGTCAGATAGGAAGGTTCCATTAGCTGTTTTTCTGTTGGATGGAGAGGCTGAGCACTGGTGGGAATGCCAGCAAGCAGCCAGATTTTAGGGCAGATTGAACTCTTTGATTACCTGAGAAGAGTTCACTGAGGTATTCGAGACTGGTTTGTTCCCCCTTTTGCACGACAGCAGATGTAGGAGAGTTTTCTGAGGCTTGTTCAAGGGAGCAAGATGGTAATGCAGTATGAGGCTGAGTTTACTGCATTAGCCAGGTACGCTCCGCAGCTGGTTAGCACTTCTGCTGAGAGGTGCTACAGATTTCTGAGGGGATTACGAGATACTTTGAGGCAGCCCCTGATACCGTTCCGGATTACTAATTTTTTTGAGCTTGTGGAGCGAGCTCGTTTGATAGAGAATGATATGACAGCTACTCAGCAGTGGTGGACTGCGAGTAGGAAGAGATTTGGATGTGAGACTTCAGGCAGTGGTTCCTCTGGGAAGAGGAGATTTGTAGCTGGTTCTGAATCTGGTGAATCTAAGAGGAGTGGAGGATCGTCTGGTACTGTTACCAGTACGACGAGTTCTGGAT
>NW_021341616.1:0-242 GCF_001605985.2 Dendrobium catenatum
CCGTTCAAAATCATTTCTAAGATAAATAGTAACGCTTACGTGCTGGATCTCCCCAAAGGTTTTAACATCAATCCTACTTTTAATATAGAAGATTTAGTAGCCTTCGAGGGACCATAGTTTAACCCCCACAATCCACTTACAAACGAGCCCTGTGTGAACCCACCTGGTGAGATCCCCAGCCCAGCTCCACTTCCCAAATTGCCCCTTTTACCTAATGCGGAGAAAATAGAAACCATACTGGA
>NW_021341617.1:0-373 GCF_001605985.2 Dendrobium catenatum
AACTTTCTAAGTAAAAGAGTTGGCTAAAGTTTATGATAGAATATGCAGTTACTTAGCAGAGCAGTTGATGAATTTATTTTAAATATTAAAAATAAAATTTTTATTTTAAAAATTATATTAATAGTTGATGAATTCAATACTAGCAGCCCTAAATTAATTGGACTGATATGTGAAATGAATAAATCTGCAGATGCTATAATAATTATAAAATATTAACTCAATTGTTATAATAAAGTGTATGAATTAATTTGACAAGTGAGTTTTTATTAGTAGATAGCTTAATTGTTGAAGATTTATATACTTTTTTTTTTCCGCAAAACAGAAAATACATTAAATAATCAAAAAGGTTACACAATCATGAGAAAAAAGAAAA
>NW_021341618.1:0-476 GCF_001605985.2 Dendrobium catenatum
TGGTCATTCTTCTATAAAATTATTATTGGATGCTATGTCCATGCTTGGATAATAATAGTTTTATCCTTCCTTCCCACCATATTCTATATTAGTCTAGCTAAAAGAATCAATAAGAATGTATCATATGGATGTAAACTACATGGGCAAAAAGAAGGGTTGCTAATAGTTATAGCTAAAAGAAAACATAAAAAAATATGTATCAAAAAGGTTCTAGTTAAGGGAATAAAAAATTGCAAAGAGAAACCCTAGCTCAAGGAGTTTAAAAGAAATTAAGAACCTGTAACTCTTTTTGGATGAGTTATTAATAAAAAGGTACATTATAAAAGAATACTTAAAAGAGCAATCATGTATTATGACTATACTAGGAAAATAGCTTAAAACATCTTACTAAAACATAATTTAAGTATGATTGGGACAAATGGATCTACTTCAAAGAGTAACCCATAAATTTAGGGTTTCCACTTTCCTTCCTTTGG
>NW_021341619.1:0-338 GCF_001605985.2 Dendrobium catenatum
TTTGAGGTTTTTTTTGGATAAACATTCATAATTTTATTTAGGTATTATTTATTGCTATTTTTTTCATTTTTTTAGAAAAAATTGTGTGATAAAAAACTATTTTTTGCAACCATGAAAACAAAGTTGGTTTTTGTACAACAACTCCATAACTAATTTTATAAAATGCTATTGCCGTTCCAAAAGAGACTCTTAAATTTTTCTATTTTTTATATTCAAAATATCTTTTTTTAGCCATAATTTAAAAAACAAAATTTTCAAAAATAGTTTTTTAAAGATAAATAAAAAATAAAAAACAGTAAAACACTTTCTTTCAAATAATATTATTTTTACTACCTACC
>NW_021341620.1:0-337 GCF_001605985.2 Dendrobium catenatum
GGACCCATTAGCACTGCCAGCCTGGGAGGGAAAGTCTTTTGATTTGTGATTGTTGATGATTACTCGAGGTTCACTTGGAATAGATTTCTTTCACATAAAAATGAGTATTTAAGGACTTTAAAACATTTTATACTTGGATTCAGAAAAAACTAGGTTATGAGATATTGACCGTCCATAGTGACCATGGGGGAGAGTTTGAGAATGAAAGATTTGGTGATTTTTGTGAGGACAAGGGGATTAGCCACAACGTCTCAGCTCCTAGGACCCCTCAGCAGAACCGGGTAGCTGAAAGGAAGAATTGGACCTTGGTGGAAGCCGCTAGAGCCATGCTTGCTGA
>NW_021341621.1:0-323 GCF_001605985.2 Dendrobium catenatum
ACCCGACCCGTGACCCGAAATTGACACCCCTACCTGGTATTATAGCAATGCCGGGGCATTGGGATGCCCAACATTGAGGCGCTCAAATAGTAAGATTATTTAGATTTTGCAAAAATTCATTTCAAACCTTTGGGACCCATCCTAGAACACGTTCAAACATTTTGCATGAACCAAATAGTAACTAATTGGCACTTAGTATTGTAGCAGTGCCGAGGCGCTGGGTGTTGGGATGCCCAACATTGGGACGATCAAATAGTAACATTATTTAGATTTTGCCAAAAAATATTCCAAACCTTTGGGACCCATCATAGAACACATTCAAC
>NW_021341622.1:0-683 GCF_001605985.2 Dendrobium catenatum
CATAGTGTATATAAACTTATTCAGAGTGTGTAATACTTATGAATAGTGTGCATAATGCTTCTATATCGTGTGTATAAATATGTATATAGCATTGAACGTACTGTAGAATGCTTATATAAACTTATATATAATATGTATAATTCATGTATAGAGTGTGTGCAATGCTCGTATATAGCATGTACATAATATATATAATGCTTGTACATAACACTATAAACTTATACATAATATGTATAATACTTATAAATAGAATGTATAAACTTGTACATAATATGTACAATATTTGTATAAACTTGTGCATAGTGTGTATAACACTTGTACATAGCATGTATAACGCTTGTACATAGCTTGTATAAACTTGTACATAGTGTGCAAAAATTATATATATAGCGTTTACAAACTTATACATAATATGTATATGCCTTATATATAGCATGTATAAACTTGCACATAGCGTGTAAAAATTATATATATAGCATGCATAAACTTATACATGGTGTGTATAATTCTTATACATAGCATGTATAAACTTGTTCATAGTTTGTGTAATCCTTATACATAGCATGAATAAACTTGTGTATAGTCTGTATAATGCTTGTAAATTGCGTGTATATAATGTTTGAATAAACTTGTACATAGTGTATATAATGCTTGTATAAACTTGTACATAATGTGTATAAACT
>NW_021341623.1:0-224 GCF_001605985.2 Dendrobium catenatum
AGCTGAGAAGGGTCATTGGTGACCACATCGCCATTCCTGAGCTACCGCCGACACTTACGGAAGAGTTAGAGGTGATCATGGAACCCTTAGAGCTGAGGGGTGTTCGCCAGAAAGAGGATGAAACTAAGGAAGTGTTGATCCAGTGGAAGAACCTTCCTGACTACGAGGCCACGTGGGAGCCATACGAGATGGAGAAACAGCAGTTTCCTGATTTTCACCTTGAG
>NW_021341624.1:0-210 GCF_001605985.2 Dendrobium catenatum
GTGAATTAGTAGAGGATAACACAAACTACATTATTTAAAAGAAAGCTTGTCAGCCCACCATCCTGTATAGGTCAATTAGTCTGTAAGCAATGGGTCAATCAGTTTACTTGTCTTTTACACACATTATTATTATCACAATTGATGTGATACATAATGCATGGAAACAAGAATTACAGTTAAGATATTAATAGAAGTGATGAACTTTACTTT
>NW_021341625.1:0-1517 GCF_001605985.2 Dendrobium catenatum
ATATAGTTTAAAATCTTAGAATTATATGGTTTGAGGTTAAATTCCCGTAATTATTCTATTAATGTTATTAATTTTTAATAATATTATTATTTATTACGTCATCCGATTCGACCAGTCAAATTTGAACATCTCTTTCTTCCGGTTCGTTGTCCGGACCAGTTTTCACAACCTTGTATACAACATTGTATAACATAGGAGATAATGAAATGAAATTCCAATCCTTCTCAATCATCTTTATAGTCTTCTCTACAAGCTTAACATTTTAGCTCTCTCTCTTCTTTTAAGATGTTGTAAAGCTTTCATTATGGCAATCACTCAAGTCTTTAGCTATGTCAAGTTGTCTTCTACTAACCGACTTCTAGATCACTGATTATTAACCTCTTCAACGAGGAAAATTATTATGTATGGTGTCCGGATTCGTCCGGACACCAATCTGGACTAGCCACGTCATCAAAATACACCATGATCCAATGTATTCGGGTGACATGGCGCGTCTGGATTGGGTGTCCGGATGTCCGGTGACTGGACGTAATAATTCGCCCCTTCAACGGAGGCTTTCCGGCTACTTCTCAAACAACTTCTAAACTGAGCTCCATCACTTGCAAATTGCCTAATCTGATCGTAAACGTCTTGTTGATGTTTCCTTAGTATCTCAAATAATTAAAAAAACAACTTTTGGGGATGTTATTATGAGTGATTAAGCTTGTAAATTGTGTGTATTGAGATGTGTTTGCAACTACTAGAAGCCCAACTTTGAACCGTAGTATCTACGCATTGCACTAATCACTAAGTTAATATTCAAGAATAAATAAAAGTAAAATTTATAATTAAAGTAAATATAAAGCTATCAAGCAAATTAGGCAGAAAGTTTCTAAGTAATTGGGCCTGAATATATATATTTAATTCCCACATAAATTAGTGAATTACACTTGTTCATTATTGCAACTATAAGAGCACACTCCTTTACATCTCAATAAAGTGCATAAATATTTACGTCATCTTAACTCAAGACATAGAACGCTCAGAGTTCTATTGAGAATTCACTTGACGCAAACCTTAAAATTACACTGAGCACAAGTAAGATTTCGTTTGGGACGATTTTCTACTGCTTCTTAAAACATAATTTTAGTACAAAATTTTAATTTTTGAACTAAAATTCTATTTTAAAATGCAATAAATAAAAATAAGTCGTCCAAAATGAAGCCTAAGGTTTCGTTTGGAACACATTCTTTATTGCTTTCAAAAATGATTTTTTTGTACAAATTTTTTTAATTCACAAGTTTTTTGCACAAAATTGTTTTAAAAAGCATCAAGAAAGCTGTTCCAAACAAAACCTAAAAGTTCATCTGGAACAACTTTCTTATGATTTTCTAAAACAGCTTTTTAGTAGAAAAATTTTTACCTCCTGAAAATTTTGTACAAAAAAGTTATTTTAAAAAGAAGTAAGAAAGCCGCCCCAAATTTGGTCTAAATTTTTCATTGGTGACACAAGGCAATAATCTAATAAAAATTACCAT
>NW_021341626.1:0-204 GCF_001605985.2 Dendrobium catenatum
TTGGTTACCCCAAAAGGCATAACCAAAAACTCGTAGAGCCCGTGAGTACTGAAAGCAGTCTTCACCACATCAGATTCCTTCACCTTCACCTGATAATATCCGGATCGCAAGTCAATCTTCGAAAATACCGAAGATCCGGAAAGCTGGTCAAACAAGTCGTCAATCCGAGGCAAAGGATACTTGTTCTTGATCGTGACCTTGTTT
>NW_021341627.1:0-285 GCF_001605985.2 Dendrobium catenatum
CAAAATGTAACGGCTTTTTGTAATCAACACAACTTACTATACGTCCCTTCGTACAGACTTTTGACTTGACCGATCGTACATACGAAAATAATTTCGTACTGACGATCTAAAAGTAACTCGTTTAAATGTCTCTTGAAAACCGTCCCCTTCACTGAAACGACATCTGTTCGTCTGGATGAACCAAAAATTCGTATAGATGAAATCCATATTAAAAAATGTCTTATCCACTCAACCGCTGCATTCAATCATCTCGACGTTTGAGAAAAAGAAAAAAATTTCGTCCTG
>NW_021341628.1:0-329 GCF_001605985.2 Dendrobium catenatum
GCCAAAAAATAATAATAAATAAGAATAAAATGAAAAGGAAATTCACTCTTCTTTTCTCTTTTTTTTAGAAACATTAGGCTGTTGGAGAATGGTGAACTGATTTGTGTCGAGTTTGGGATGGGCTTGTTGAGCTTAAAATAATGGGCTTTTGGCTGATTTAGCCTTGTGTGAATGGAAAGAGATAAGAGGGTTTAAATGGATAGGCTAAAACTTAGGGTCGCAGGAATCGACTGTAGGAGTACTTCATATGAAAGGGAGAGGTCTTGGCTATTTGAGAAAGTGTGGGATAGCAAGCTGCAATTGCAAGCGTGAATTTCTGGTTAGATGGG
>NW_021341629.1:0-790 GCF_001605985.2 Dendrobium catenatum
TCCACGCACACCACTTGGACTTGCATATGCCCTCGCCTACGACTTCGCTAGAAGTCATCATCGCTTAACCTCTCGATGCATTCGCCCGTGACAGTCCACCGAATCTCATCGTTGTTAGGCCTGCTGGACGTGTTGATGCCCTTATCTACGAGCTCACGTGCAACTTCCTCATTGTTTAGTGTTAAGGATTTCGGGAAAAAGAAGAGGGAGATGAGATGAAAGATGGAGTGTGACGGTGTGAATGACAGCATGATCGTTATCGGCGAAGGTAATGATACCGGCAGGTATGATGTGAGGTTTAGCGAAAATAGTAAAATTTAAGTGTTAAAAATAAAAATACTAATATTTTGATAAAAAAAATTTAAAATTTCGTACGTCATATTTATAAATAGATAAAAAAAAATTGTGATAAATTTTTATTGAATGGTTGCCGCCCAGTCGGGTAGTGTAGCGCGAACGCGAAGGAGAAACTGTGAAGAGATAATTGGCTGTGCTGTTTCAGGCCATGCGCATATCGTCATTAATTTATTTAATTAATTATTAGGCTTAATTAATCATATTTTAAAAATTTGAAAAAATTTATTGATTCGTTATATTGATTAATGGATATAATTAAACTTCGACGTGGATGTTAAATTTTGTAAAAATTTTAAAAACTTTCTAAAAAATGAAAGTTAAAGTGATAGGCTTTTAAAAAAAAATTGGAGTATTCTCTTAATTTATTTAAATTATCGATGTTAATTCGTGGGGGAAAAAATATCTATACTACTATATAAAAGTGGCTTGGGAC
>NW_021341630.1:0-497 GCF_001605985.2 Dendrobium catenatum
CATAAAATGGAATATATTTGAGGGGTGAAAGGCATTGATTTGATTAAATGGGTTGGATCAACCCATTTGAACCCTTAAAGGGTGAATGGCTTAACCTTGGTTGACCTAGTCAACTAGGTTAACCTAGGGGTTGGGTTTAGGCCTAACAGGTTTTCCTAGACATTTGAAGTTTGATGAAAGTAGTTTCAAGGATCAAAAATGTCTAATGGATGAAATGACCATTTAGAACCTTAAAGGGTTATATGGGTCAACCCTTGTAGACTTGGTCAAATAGGTTTACCTAGGGTCTGAGATTAGGTTCAATTAATTTGAAATGATATTCTTAGATGGTTGGAGGTAGTCCCAAGGTTTGAAGAGTTCATTTTAGTCAAATTGATTATTTCAATCCTGAAGAGCCTATTTGATCAACCTAGGTTGACTTGGTCAACTAGGTTTACCAAGGGCTTGGGTTTAGGCTAACAGGATTGGTTGAATTTATGAAATTTGCTAAAAGTGGT
>NW_021341631.1:0-2233 GCF_001605985.2 Dendrobium catenatum
AACCATATTTCTTCATCTTTAGAGGGAAAACACATTCATTCATCCGAAATTGAAGTTTGTTCGTTCTTCCTTTAAGGGCTATCAGGCCCTTCTTTTTGAGGATTCAGTAGTTGATCAACTTGCTACTCCTTATGCTTTAACCTTGGTTGGTAAATTTGTTTTGAGAAGGCCTAATCTTTATTTTATTTAAAAGTTTTTTGTTAATCAAAAGATATTTGATTCTTTTAATGTGGGTTTACTTGATCAATGACATATTACTATCCAATTAGCCAATGACCTTTACTACAGCCAGATTTTTGCTAGACTTTCGTATTATATTAAAGCATGTCAAATGCATCTTTTAAAACTGTCTCAGGATTTTGATATTTGGAAGGAGTCCTATTACTTCGATTTGGAAATAATTTCCAAAATTATGTTTGCATTTCTTTAATCATCAAATTTTATTTGGTTTGTTTGGCTTCCCTTTGGGCCGCCCCTTACGATGAAAGTCTCAGATGATCACTAGGAAAGTGCTGCTGAACTCACTTAAAGTTGTTAGAATGTTAAAGCCCTCCATGAACTGGCCCAATGCTAAACAGAGAGAAGAGGTGAATGTTGCGGATAACTTGCAAACCAAAAATAAAAAACTCAAACCAAATTCACCACAGAAATCAACAGTGCAAGAAAAAAAAATTTATGGAGCAATAATAGAAAAGAACACACCGAATTTATAGTGTCTCGGTCAAACATGACCACGTCCACTCCTTGGAGGCACCTCCAAGTATGTGGCACCTACCAAAAGTGTCTCTCCATAGTAGCTACGCACACAGCTGGCCGGAGAAGCCCTTACAAAATCACTTCACCTTACCCGGTGCGGCGGGAGTCGCCGGGTCCTGACGCAAAGAGCATCTTCTTCTTTGGTGAACTTCCCTGAGATAAGCCTGTGAATCTAACGGTATTTCAGGGGTTATTGCCTGAGTAACCGTGTGGACTCCCCCACCACGACTCCCCTTGAGTCGCACCCCTCACAGTTGATCTTCTCCCTCTCTCAACTCCACCATATTCCTCACTCCCTTTCAAGCTCTTCTTCAGTTTCACCCTCAAGAACGAAGCTACAATGGCTGTCAAAGGCACCTTACAAAGTGCCATTCGTAGCTTAAAATAGAAGCTCTCAAAACGAGCTCATTAATGCAATTGCCGTCTTTATTGCAGAGGACGATAAGACATATCTTCCTGGCGATTAGTTCAAAATATGAGGAAATCGTCGCTGATATTGCTCTGAATGAGCTGGATAGTTTAATCGACTCGCGAATCTAGGCATCGCCCGGACGAATCCCCATTAATTATCTTTTCCAAAGACTGCCTTGAGAAATTTTCTGGAAAAAATCCCGTTTCATCTGACGAATTTTATATGTCCAGGCCGACCCCAGGCCCGTATATCCAAAATATAATTTCCTAAGTAGAACTATCGGCTGCAGATTCTTTTCTAAATTAGCCGATCATCTAGCCGAACAAATCATTTGCCGGACGATTGTTTTGCCATAAAATGGCTGATTAATGAGAGATGCCCTAATTCAGGTTTTACTTTGTAGATCGTCCAGGATGATATAAATATTATCGGATGAGTACCAAAATAAATAAGATCTTAGGGCACAACAGAAAATCTCCAAGCGTACAAATCATTACGATGCCCACACCAAATACAATCAGATCTCAATGAAAGAAGGGAAAAAGATACAAACTTTGAGAGACTAGTCTACCCAATCTTGAACTGGGTTCCAGATTGCAGTCTGATCATCGAGTGGACCTGACTTTAGCACATAAGCAATCACAGAATAAGAATTTTGCTATTATCAAAATCAGTAAGATCATAGATTCCTCAACTTACAAACTGATCTCTATTATGCTTCTGTCTTCGACCATCTTCTTATTGGTTTTGTTGTTGATTGGATGTTTCTAGAGAACATTTTTCTGGATTGAAATTTGATTTGTTGTGAGAGTTGAATATTTTTTTTTAATAGTTGATTGTGTTGAATATATCCTTGATTTCTATTTTTGTATATAAGTATCACGGGTATCTGGGTTGAGGGTATCAATTATTTTTGGTAAAATCCTCCTTACATCTTTGTGCTGATAGATCTCGTGAAGATAACTGTCACTTCTTTTATGAAAACCTCTATCTTGATTGTTGAGCCCTTTGGTCGTCTTCTATATCTTATGATGGAGTATTCTCCTCAGATAGGGATTAATCTCC
>NW_021341632.1:0-599 GCF_001605985.2 Dendrobium catenatum
TTTTGCTAACACACAGGTTCGGCATCGTTTTATAAAACGATCAACATCTCGATCTAACAGTGGCCAAAAGAAATGTTCTTTAATTAAGAACACGGTCTTGTTCCGCCCAAAATGTCCAGCAATCCCAGCTTCATGGCATTCACTGATGATGGCGAGCCTCATAGAACCTTGAGGAATACAGACACGATTTCCATAAAAAAGAAGATCTTGTTGAATATGGTATAGCTGATGCGTCCCTTGCAAACACTTCTTCCAAATATCACCAAAATCAGCATCTTGAGGATACACATCTTTGAGTAGTTCGAACCCAATCACCTTGGTTTGTAAAGTATGAACTAATAATAGGCATCGACTAAGAGCATCTGCCACTTGATTGTGTTTTCCTGATTTGTGCTTAAGTACAAAATGGAAAGCTCCCATAAACTCCACCCAAGAAGCGTGCCTTCCTTTTAATTTCTTTTGACTGATAATATAACGTAAGGATTCATGATCTGAAAATAGAATGAATTCACTTGGTAATAGATAATGATCCCAATGGTGTAATGCTCGAACAATGGCATATAATTCCTTATCATAAACTGAATATTTTTGCCTTGTCT
>NW_021341633.1:0-1469 GCF_001605985.2 Dendrobium catenatum
GTGTGTTGATCAGAGAAAAAATTTCACGAAATAAAAAAATTCAAAGAATAAACAAAAGACAAAAACACAAAATAAAAATTGAAACAAAATAAATAAACAAAAAAAGAAAATAAATAAAAACAAAACACAACATAAATACAAAAATAAGGCTTTTAACCATTATCTTTATCCTGGTCCGATGCTTTAGAAACCAGGTCTGCCCAGGAGATTTTTTGCTTTTTATTATCTCCCCAGTTTAAAATTTGTTTCGCTTTACTCTTCTCTTTTGATGGAAGAATTCTTAAATTAGGGCACTAATTTTTCATATGACCAGGCTTCCTAAAATGAAAGCAAATAACGTCATAAGAAATATTAACATCATTATCATTTTTACCTTTATTCCACTTTTATTGATGCTTATGCTTTGGTGAGCTTTTTGATTTGCTTGACAAGTCATTATATTCGTCACCAACTAAGCTATTTTTTTCCGTATCTTCAACTTTTAGAACAATCGTTTAACCTACATCAACAAGTCTTTGACCCAAACTTTGCTCGTAGGCAATGAGTGAGTCAATCAAATTATCAATAGAATAT
This sequence comes from Dendrobium catenatum, assembly GCF_001605985.2. Lineage (NCBI taxonomy): Eukaryota > Viridiplantae > Streptophyta > Magnoliopsida > Asparagales > Orchidaceae > Dendrobium > Dendrobium catenatum. Next base: position 574 of record NW_021341633.1, read on the forward strand.
TCATTCAAATCTTTTGATTCACAAATAACAATTACTTTGGCATCAAACTTATTTAGTAGACAACGAAGAATTTTGTTAACTTTTTCAAAATTTGAAAATTCATTTCCTAAAGCATGCAATGATATTACAATTTGGATAAACCTAGTATACATCTCTAAGATTGTCTCATAAGATTTCATGGGAAATAGTTCATAATCATGCATTAACATATTCAATTTGGATTGCTTGATTTCACTAGTGCTTTCATATATGGTGTGTAGTTTATCCCAAATTTTCTTATCAGTAGTGCACGTGGATACTAACATAAAATCTTTAAAATTTAAAGCACATAAAAAGTAATTTAAAGATTTTGCATTCAATTGAGCATCAATTCGTTCATCTCTATTCCATTGACTAAAAGGAATGTCAGTTTTAATTCCATCTAAAATTCATGATGGTAATGAATAACTAATTAAAATCATATGCAACATGCAAAAATCAATTGATTGCAAAAAAATAAAAATACAAATTTTTTAAAAATCAAATGAGATATTTTCAAATAAAGGTGGCCTGGTGATTGAATAACCTTCCTCAATATTATGATTTGAAAAATTAGCCATGGATCGAAATTCAAAAGCTTTTAAAATCTAGATTTTATGAATACTACTCTGATACCGCTTGAAAGTGCTCTGATACCACTTGAAGTGCTTTGATACCACATGAAAGTTTGTTAGAGAAGTTATGCCCTATGAACTAGCCCAAGGCTAATAAAGAGAGAGGTGAATTGAAAAATAAGACCCTTTAAATCAAAACAAAAATCAAAACCAATATCACCACAATAAAAACCAAAGTGCAAAAATTAAATGCAAAAGTAATAAAGAAAGAACACACCAGATTTATAGTGGTTCGGTCAAACC
>NW_021341634.1:0-409 GCF_001605985.2 Dendrobium catenatum
GAGGCACTACCTCTCGGTAGTCCTCACCTTAGTCTTAGGGTCCAAGGCACGGGTTGATTCCAAATCACCCTATAAGCCCTCAACTTTCGGGCAATTCCTCCAACAAGTGTTGTTGGGATGTAAGCCCCAATCTTCTAATAAAATATCAACTCAAACTAAATTTAGATTCAAAAATGTAAAGCCCAACATAGGATAGTTTGGGCACCTCTGAGTTTCACCTCAGAATCAAGTGTCCCTACTTCAACTCCTTTGGCTTTCTTTCCCAAAAAAAAATCTAAATCTAAGTTGATCTCCTCCTTGAAATTCCTAAAGGCCAAAACCCTTTAATCAAGACTTTCATGATTTTTTTTTAAAAACAACAAAGAACAAACCTTTAGCCAACATTTAAATGACTTCTAAAGAAAGAAAA
>NW_021341635.1:0-204 GCF_001605985.2 Dendrobium catenatum
TAACTTAGGTACACCTCTAACTAGGTTTTTCTGAGTTATGTTTCTAAGAGTTTTCATACTAGCATGGCATAGTATCCTATGCCATCGCCATGAGTCATCAACTATTGTTTTCAAACAGAATGAATTTGAGTTATCAATGCAATCAAGGTCTAACATGTAAACATTAATCATTTGTTTTCCTTCTAAAACTAGTTTATCAAATAA
>NW_021341636.1:0-260 GCF_001605985.2 Dendrobium catenatum
AAAATAATAATTAGAGTACAAATAGCATCGTAAATAAATGTTAAAATTAATTGAAGTATGTACATACAAGGAATCAAAAGCTACCCATTTTCTCAATCCAAGGACAAATAACCGAATTTTTTTCCCTAAAAGAATAAAATCTTTTTTTTCCAAAATTATTTTTCATGTAAGGGTGAGGAGAGAGTTGAGTGAATCCCAAATTGTAATTTGCAATGCGAGGCAACAAAGGTATGATCACGAGACATCATAAAGTCGTAAAA
>NW_021341637.1:0-852 GCF_001605985.2 Dendrobium catenatum
TTTAAGAGATCATAAAAGAGAATGTAGCTTGCAAAAAAAAAAAAATTTGGCCAATAACTCCAACAAAGGAAGCGCAAAGACGTCAAAATTGAAAAATCTATAAAAAGAAGTGCAAAGCGCCACTCAAATTGACAAGAGGCATAAAATGAGCCCACTCAAAATCAAGCTATTCACTCTTTTTAAATCTTTTAGAACTTGTAAGTTTTGGTTATCAAAGACTTGATTTCGATTGATTTGCGATCATGACAGATTTACTTTGGTTCATTATTTTATAAATATAGTTTTGTCTTAAACCAAGTGATAGATGGATTCTTTTTCTCATATTCAATTAATTTCTTTGAGTTAGGTCATTGATTTCAAAACACAATTCTACCCTAAGAAAATGTTTGAGCTAAGGATAACCATGACCGGATATTCTACTATTCTATGGATGGTTGAGAATGTTAACTCATTAACCCACAAGTTTTTAAATTAATCACATGGAATACTACATCATTTTCATGCCTTGTTAAAAAAAAAAAAATTTGTGATTTCCTATTGTTCTTTTGTGTTTCCCTCTTTCTTTTTGATATGTCAAAAAGGGGAGAAGTTTATGATGTTCTTACACTTGTCGATCCTGAAATTTTTTCTGCTAATTATCTTCGTAGTGTTTTGTCATCATCAAAAAGGGGGAGATTGTAGCAAATCTATTTTCATGATTTATATTTTGATGATTGACAAACACTATTGATTCTCTTGGATTGTATGTTGCTTCTAACTTTTCAGGAATTGAAGATCGGACGAAAAGATGAAGCCAGTTCAAGATTACATAGGTCTAGGGTTGAGTCAGTCTGCACTTTGTTTTTTCTCTTC
>NW_021341638.1:0-233 GCF_001605985.2 Dendrobium catenatum
AAACAGTTTTCTAGAAAAAAATATCAATTTAAATTTTTTTTTTGTATTGTAAAATTATTCCTAATTTCTTCAGTAAAAGCATAGTAAAAGTGCAATAAATATATTACTAATTGAGTATTTACCGTCATTTTATAAATACTCCGCAAAAGGATAGCTAATACGCAATTAAAATTATCTATTAGCTGTCTTTCATAAAAATACAGCAAAAACACATTAAAAGCACAACAAATCCG
>NW_021341639.1:0-254 GCF_001605985.2 Dendrobium catenatum
ATAATATTTGGAATCATCAAAAATATACAAGTTGCAAGAATATCAAACATGCAAGAACTAAGTTGCAACTATCTCAAGATGACTATGATAAAGACTTTTTTTTAATTGTTGATTACGAAATCAAAATATTAATTAGTCCAAATTTTTTGAGTTTGATTAGGTCAATTTATAAAAAAAAAATCATGTGAAAAAACTGTGTGAAAAAAAATTACGTATGGAGAATCAAATTACGCATTAGAGAGAATGTGAAAAAA
>NW_021341640.1:0-855 GCF_001605985.2 Dendrobium catenatum
TTATATTTGATCAAAAAAATAAATTTTACATTTTTATAAAATTAATGTTATATATTATTTAATTATAGTTATTATTTTTTTGGTTTATTATACTCCCCACATATATTAGCTCATTGGTTTGAATTTCATTATGTGTTAAATATCTACATGCTTTATTTTATATGATGTATTTGTTTTAATAGTGTGTTTTATATGATGCTTTTTTTTATAGTTCTGATAGAACCATTGAAGTCTTGCTATGAATACAAAAGATAAACTTTCAGCTATCGTACCAAATGGAGAGAAATTCAACAGGTAAGCGTTATTTGAAAATATATTCATATAAATTAACCATATTTTCATTTTAAATATACAAGTGCTTTTATTATAAATTTCATTTCAAGAATACGAGATATTTCATATTTGTCCATGTTTGTTAGATTGTTTGTTTAAGATGTTTATGAATAAATTTAAGGTTTGTTTATTCAATAGATTGTTTGCTAAATATGTTCACGAACATAGCTTGTTAAGGGTTGTGTTTAAAGCTTGATAAGCACTAAACGAACGAACATGAATAGAACATGAACCATACATGAATAACCTTAAGTTAAATGAACCAAATATGAACACAAACAATAATGCTCAAACCAAATACGAACCAAACTTGAACAAGTTATTGATAAAAACACTCAAACATGGACAGTCACATACTCGACTTGGCTCAATTTTATTTACAACCCTAGATAAGCCTACAATTGTTTTTTTTATGATCCTTTATAATTGTAGTTGTCTTTGAAAGTTCGTTAGGGATGTTAAGCCCTATAGAACTGGCCCAAGCTTACCAAGAGGGGGGGTGAATTGGTATTTTAAAATTTC
>NW_021341641.1:0-330 GCF_001605985.2 Dendrobium catenatum
GGATGTTGACACTGTTATTGGTGGTGTTGGTGGGATGGAGAATGAAGTTAGTTGTGCTTTGTCTCCTTATGCTCCTCCTTTTGTTCCTCCTGTCTTATTTTCTAATTGTGTTGAGGTTGTTAATGTGGCTGCTTCGGTGGGGGTGTCTCATGATGTTATTTCTCCGGAACTTAATTTAGCTGTTGACCCTAAATGTAATGAGGGTATTAATTCTTTAGTTGATGTTCCGGTTAATGTTGTTGATTCGCATTTTGCTGGAAATTTTTTGGGTGATGTTTCGGGATCAAATGTGCGGAACAATTTGAATTGGTTGGAGTCGTCGGAGGGGGA
>NW_021341642.1:0-3132 GCF_001605985.2 Dendrobium catenatum
GGTTATTTGATGCTTTCAAATGCTTGATTTCAAAATTTCATGATTGAGACAAATTACTTTATTATATTATTTATAAGATATTTTCTTTGTAACTAAGTTTTGATTGGATCTTATTTTTACCCTGTAAAGTTTTTCTGAGTTAGACCTTTTGTTTTAAAAAGAAAATGATTATTTCCCTGAAAGAAGTCTAAGCTAGGGATTAACAAGATTGGATTTTTACCTTTTTCATATTTTGACTTGTTAACTCTTTGTTCTTTTGAATCTCTAAAAATTAATTGTTTGAGAAATTTTTCATATGGATACTTTGCTAAAACAAAAACAAAATTTTAAAACCCAAAAACAAGAAATTTTTTCCTTTCCTTCGTTTTTCTTTTTCTTTCTATTTTTTTTAGCCTTTTTATTGTTGTTTCTAGCTTTGTATTATGAGTATTTATTTTTGAGGGCTTTGATCATCAATATCTTTTCCTTGAATTCAAATTTCTTGTCACATCGTCCTGGCCGATAACTTTATCGTCCTGGACGATAGGATAATTACTCTTCAAATTTCCATCTACTAAACTTTTCTGTGTTTGTTGTAACTCTTCGTCCTGGACGATCTGATCGAACTCTGTTGCAATCATGTTGATAGTCTTGGTCGATAACATATTTTATCCTGGCCGATGCATTTTATGGTCATCGTCCTAGCCGATACACTAGATCGTCCTGGACGATCCAAGTGTCAGCACGTTTAAATCTTTAAAATCGGCCCCAGACGATCCATTATTGGACAATAGTCCTAGCCGATCCACTGTTCGTCCTGGACGATACACGTGGCACAGATTTAAAATATTTTAACTTCAGTAGGTACGATCAATTATTGTGCATCGTCCAGGACGATACACCTAATCGGCCCGGATGATCTACTTTTTAAACGATCATCCAGCTTGACTCCTCGGGACGATCGTCTGTGTCTAATCATCCTGGCCGATATCAGATCGGCCCGACCGATCGGATCGCCTTTTTGACCAATTGGCTTGTACGCAATAATTGAACCAAATCATCCTGGACGATTCTGCGATCGTCCTGGACGATTCTGCGATCGTCCTAGACGATTCTGCGATCATCCTGGACGATATAGCCGTTTCTTTAAATTTAGGCCATTCCATCCATTGTTTTCACCTCAACCTTCTTCTTCTCTTGTGTTTTCTTAACTGATTTCTTACTATGACTGGTGGGAAGCGAGTCCGACAAGCTTCTGGAAGTTTCTTGAGGGCCACTCTAGACCCTCGATTCAGGGAAGTGGAGGATCAAGTAGCTTACGATCGCTACAAAGAATGTGGCATCACCCTTTCCAGAAAAATCAATCCTGCCCACCTTTCATATCTGGTAATGGATCTCTTTGCTCACACTTCTCTCTGCTTCATTCTTACCCTCGCTGTCCCTTTTTCCTCAGAACTTCTGTTAGAATTTTATGCAAATCTTTGTATAAATTCTACTTTCACAGCCCTGACCTCCTATGTGAATCGACGCCCCGTCGAGATTACATATCAAGACTGTGCTGAACTTTTGCAGCTATCCACCACCAGGGATAAGCTGCATATAATCGTTTCAGATCCTGATTTTGACTAGTCCATGGCAAACCATTTTCTTCACCAAACCAACACACCCTTTCATGTTGGAGAGACTAGCTCTTTAGTCAAAGATGCTAGGACAATTCATCATGTCCTTCTCACCTCCATCGTTCAAAAAGCCAGGGACCAAATCCATCACTCCTCTACTTTCTTTAACTACCTTTTTCATCATAGCCCGGAGAGAATTTAATGCTACAGATCTAATCTTTCGATACATTGATCATTTAACAATAATTCGTGATCCAGACCATAGGAGGAAACCCAACCTTGCTTTAGGACATCTCATAGCCTACATTCTTGAAACTAAATACAATCTTCAATATCCTGCTCGTCACGACCTTCAGCCTCCTTGCTAATCAAATAGCTCTTTTAATATGCTTCACAGTACTCATCTCCACCCACGGGATGGGGAACCTCAGGGGGCCGAGGAGGAGGAGGCTTCTTCTCCCGTTCCTGATCCTTCTCCTCTTCACCAGCACTCATAGTTTGACCAATTAGTGGAGAGATTTGATCGTTGGGAAATCCATTTCGATGCTTACGTTGCTGCATAGGAGCAGCAACATTCTAAGGACATTGCCCGCTACGAGCAGCACCGCATAGAGGACTTAGCTCGTTTTGACAGCTACATTACTCACCAGTAGCAACAGCATGACCAAGACATCTCCTGGTTCAATGTTCAGTTTACTACGCTAGCTGGCTACTTTTAGAAGCCACCTCCACCACCTCCATCTGATGATCAGGATCCCTCGTTTTTCTAATTTTTGTTTTGTTTTCTATTTTATGTAGTTTGTCTTAGTTTCTGTTGTGCTTTTTTTTTCCTTTTCTTTATGTATGTCTAGGACCCTCTTTTTGTGATGACAAAAGGGGGAGTAGGATGTGGTAGGAAGAGTTGATGCTTGTAACTTTGAAATTTTTAATGAACTGCTATTTTTACTGAGATTTTTCTACTTGTGTTTGCCATCATCAAAAAGGGGGAGATTGTTGCAAATCTGTTGTTTCATGAATTACACTTTTGATGATTAGCAAACACTATAATTTTCTTTCTTATAACTGACATGTCAGGGCCAAAAAATTAGATGACAAATCAAGCCAGTTCAAGATTGCGTAGGTTAGGGTTGAGTCAGTCTGTATTTTGCTTTTTCTCTTCTTGAGTCAATTTATAATGTTCAGAGAGACTGATGCTAAGTAACCATATACACACACTTGAGAGAGTTAGAATTTCTATTTTTAATCAAATTGGTCAGGATGATATTTAAAAGTTCGTTAGGGATGTTAAGCCCTATGAACTTAGTCAGCTCTTAGTCAGCTAACCAAGAGGGGGGGTGAATTGGTATTTTAAAAAATTTTTTTTACGAAGAACAAAAATCACATAAACTAAAATCACATCACGAGAAAAATAAATACAGAAATTAAAATGCAGAAGCAAGAAAATAAGAACACAAAAATTTATAGTGGTTTGGTCAACTTGACCTACGTCCACTTCCCAGAGGCGCCCTCCGAGTATTGCACTACAAACGTGACT
>NW_021341643.1:0-227 GCF_001605985.2 Dendrobium catenatum
CATGAAGGAATATGATTTGAGTGGCTGCCGCTGCCCTTTTGGCTTCCATGGTGATGGCTATAAATGTGAAGGTGAATTTCTTAATTCTGATTGACATTGACAAATCTTTTGCATATGATATGCTTAGAACTAATATGTTTCCCCTTTTGTTCACTGGAAGAGTTAAAATAGAAAAATGATCTTATAGTACAGTAATAATATAATTTGTTGTTTTCGAGCCATATAAT
>NW_021341644.1:0-302 GCF_001605985.2 Dendrobium catenatum
GGTGTTAAAACTGAAGTTGCTTTTACTGAATGGACTATTGATGAACGAGACTTAGCTCAATTGAATGCAAAATGTTTAAACTTTTTTTTCTGTGCTTTAAAATCTTAGGATTACATGCGTGTCTCCACTTGCAAAACTGGTAAAGAAATTTGGGATAAATTGTGTATCACTTATCACCGATGCAAAATTGTTCGGCATCAGACTCATCGGAGATGAAACCAGAAGATGAGACATCAAAATTGTGCTTGATAGCAGACGACAATCCTGATCAAGAAGAGGTATGTGAACTTTCCTACGATCAA
>NW_021341645.1:0-402 GCF_001605985.2 Dendrobium catenatum
CAAATGAGGCCCTTCCTTGGGAGAAGGCCTTGGATTAATGTAGTAAATGTACATCATATAGATTGCATTACATGGTAGGAGTTACATATACATGTTTGTTTGGTCGGAAGGACCGTAGTCGGTAGGAGACTTGGGTCAGAAAGACAGTTGTCTGTTAATGTAGGTTGGAAGGACCATAGTAGGCAACGGAGGTCAGAAAGATCGTAGTCGGCAGGAGACTGGGCTCTGAAAGTCTGTCGTATGTTGATGGAGGTTGAAAGGAACATAGTAGGCAACAGAGGTCAAAAGGACCGTAGTCGGCAGGAGAACGTGGTCAGAAAGATATTTGTCTGTTAATGGAGGTTGGAAGGACCATAATAGGCGATGGAGGTCGGGAAGACCGTAGTCGGCAGGAGACCGGGG
>NW_021341646.1:0-312 GCF_001605985.2 Dendrobium catenatum
AGACAGTTCTGGAAAATGTGTAATTCTGTGTCATGCTGCAAGAAAAGAATATTATAATAAATTTCTTTATGAAGCATTCCCGGTTGAGAGTCATCTGCATCACTTCTTGCACGACCATATGAATGCTGAAGTTGTAGTTGGTGTGGCTGAGAACAAACAGGATGCGGTGGATTATCTTACATGGACCTTTATGTATAGAAGGCTCACAAAAAATCCAAATTACTATAATCTTCAGGGTGTCAGCCACAGGCATCTTTCCGACCATCTTTCTGACGTTATAGAAAATACATTGAATGACTTGGAATCAAGCAA
>NW_021341647.1:0-326 GCF_001605985.2 Dendrobium catenatum
ATTATAAATAATTATCCTTCTCAATAAAATAGATGTTGTGGAGATTCAATCACTTAAATACAATTAGATAAAGGTAATGAATACACTATATGGATGTAACATTTTAGATTAATGAATATAAATAATTTATTTTTCCTAATGATTCTCTTTTAATTGTGATGTTATTCAGAGCATAAGCATTCCTATATCTCTGTCGAGCTTATAGGAACAAAGGAATTCCACCAACTTCCTATGGTTATATAATCTACTTAAGAATAAATTATATTTCATACCATATGCCTAGGTATGACTCATACTAATTTAATATTCCTAGTTATGCATTCTTC
>NW_021341648.1:0-267 GCF_001605985.2 Dendrobium catenatum
CGCAATTGGTTCTTAGAGTATTAGAAAGACTTTTTATGGTTCTATTAACTGTTATGTACAATCAGATTGGATAAATGGGGTGTTCCTTTATTTTGAGATTGACAAAGCTCTTTCAACGGTTATTATCGCATAAAAACTAGATTGAATAAATCAATGTTATAGGGTCTCAACTTTAGTTATGAGATCCTTACCTCGATAATAGATTAATTAAGATTTTATTTGGAACGACTTTCTTATTTTTTCTTAGAGCAGTTTTCTAAAAAGTTG
>NW_021341649.1:0-755 GCF_001605985.2 Dendrobium catenatum
TCCGCCAAACAACCGCCGAAAAAATTTGTTGAAAAAATTTTTTGGTGGTTTTTAATCGACGTAAAATTTTTCCGACACTCTTTTTACTGTTGAAATTTATTCCGCCGGAAATGCGCTAAAAAACTTTGAAACTTAACAATTTTTTGCCGATAATATGTGTTTTTCTGTAGTGCATTTTAAAAATGAGTCATATTTGAGTCCCAATTTTCGACCCATTTTGAATTCTGGGTCATGCATGTTCATGTCAACCTGAAAATTTGATTTTGACCTGAAAACTAGGGTTTGACAGGTCAACCCGAGTGCACAGAGTTTTAAATCAGCTAAAAATCACATCTTGGACTTGGATCGATTCCTTCGCGGATGTTGCGTTCCTAGAAGAAGAAATCTTCGCATAGGAAAGGAACGGGGAAGTGGCACTCTGGCCTTTAGAGCTCGATGGGGCTCATGGTATATTCCCTAGTCGTGCTCTTCGACAAAACAATGAACGACAAGAGCAGGAAGATAGAGGACTGTTTCCGTCGGCAAGAATCAAGTGTCATCGATCGTCGCGAAACTGAGCGCCGATGATATCCGTTGCCTGATTTCTCTTGAACTGATGAAAGATCCGGTGACCGGTCTCCATGGCCCAAACTTACAACAGGTCTTCTATTCTCCGATGATCGAAGTCCGGGAACAAGACTTGCCTTGTAATCATGGGCGGAACCATGTAGATCTTAGGGGGGGCAATTGCCCCCCTCAAAAAAAAAAAAATTTTT
>NW_021341650.1:0-231 GCF_001605985.2 Dendrobium catenatum
CTCCCCCTGAATTGATGAATACATGAAAATAAGGAGGTATTTTGAACCAAAAAATAAAATTTTTGTTTTTTTAATTTTTTTTTTAACAAAATTTCAAAGTCAAACACAAAATCAAAATGCAAATAAAAAACAATTAAAACAAAACAAAATAAACAAACACAATAAAGATAAAGCATACAAATACAATAATTTCTTCCCCTTTTTGACAACAACAAAAAGTGAAGAAAAAAT
>NW_021341651.1:0-355 GCF_001605985.2 Dendrobium catenatum
AATGATGAAGAAATAAAAAATATGATGTTTATGACTCTTGTTAGATTTTTATGATTTCATTTTCTAATCTTGAATATGATACTTGAACAAGTATAAAGGGTTTATGGCTCTTATTGGATTGTATTTAAGGAAGAGAAATATGATGTTTGAAAGATTGTGTTTAGCAATTGCGTTCAAATATTAGTATTTGAATTTCTTATTTGTTTTAAAACAAAAAAAATAATAATTTTATAAATGACTTTGAAACGTTTTTTAAATAATACGCACAATGAACGCATAAAATACGCACTAAGTGCGCATAATACACACACAAAAAAACACAAATTACGCATATAGTACTCATAAAACACGCACA
>NW_021341652.1:0-242 GCF_001605985.2 Dendrobium catenatum
ACACCAGTATTCGGAGGGTCTAGGGTACTAAGGAGAAATTGGGGAAAAGAAAATCAAGCAATTAACACATACATGAGAAAAAGATGTAAGTTGCGTCATCCATGTGACGTAGATAAGTAGGGTTTATAATCCCTGAAAAAAGAGGGAATAAGTACTAAATAATAACTAATAATAATAATAAGTACTAAATAATAACTAATAATAATAACAATAACAATAAATGAAAATAACTTTTAAATTAA
>NW_021341653.1:0-235 GCF_001605985.2 Dendrobium catenatum
AGAAAACCAAGCTGAAAAAGCCTAAGGAGAAAAAGACTGCAACTCAGAGGGTTATTGATAGTTTGGATGAGTACTACCAGACTGTGAGGCGACCTATCAAGCTCGCTGACTTCATGTCGGAGCTTAAGATAGATGAAGCTGAAGAAGATGAGGAAGATTCTCTTCCAACAGAAATATGTCGCGTCATCTCAGTGGCGCCGAGTACCTCGATAAAAGAGAAATACATAGAAGTACC
>NW_021341654.1:0-777 GCF_001605985.2 Dendrobium catenatum
GCTTCTCTTTTCGGCCGCCGCCGGCCGTCAAGGAGATGTACGCCGCCGACAAACTTTTCCTCCGGGGAAAGCTTCTTCCTTGCGAAATAATAACACAGCCGCCGCCCTCCGGTCAGAGGAAAAAGATCTCTCCTTTAAGGCTCAGGCAAGCAGAATCGCCGGACTCGCCGGATCGCAGGCGATACAGGGAAGCTGGCGCCGGCGAGTACATCAGACTGAGGATGGCGTCGCCAGACTTGACGCCGGAGGCGGTTGGGAGGAAGCCGTCGAAGAGGCCTCCTTGTGTGTTGGGTGTGGTGAGGTTACCGGCGGAGATGGAGATGAAGGACATCAAAACCCGGCAGAGAAGACTTGGACCGCCGCCGTTGACGGCAGGGAACGGCCGGCGAGGAGTTCCCTATTGGGGTATTCTTCAGTCGTTGAGTTGTAAGGCGGCGGAAAGCATCGCCGTCGCACCGGTGAGCGCCGCCAGGTGAGCTCTGCTTCTCTTCGTCGGAGCGATAGATTATTGGGTTGGATGGCGATTGTAAGAAGAGTTGCGGTGTATAAATCGCTTCTATATCTTTGAAATGAAGTGCTGGAACAATAGATTTCCCATAGATATTTTCGGAAGAGCAATCTCTCAAAAAATTTTCTTTTTCCTCTCTTCGAAGAGAATCAGAACAAGAAAAAATTTTCCCTATAACAAATGAGTATCATGATTGTTGAAGTTGATGTCTGATCATACATAATTTTTATCGAAAATACTAATTTTGAGTCAAGTTTAAAAAGATGATT
>NW_021341655.1:0-210 GCF_001605985.2 Dendrobium catenatum
CAAATTTCTTTTCAAACTCAATTTTATATTTAAATATGCTTGTATAATGTCATTATCAACTTCTCATATGACATGATATTGTCCATGTTATATTTGATATTAGAAATTATGAATTTTAAAAAATCTATTTTTATTTTTGGTTGTTTTGAAAAATATTGTATTCTTCTTATTGCAACTTATCAAAAGAATAACTAGATTTTTAAAATTCTA
>NW_021341656.1:0-509 GCF_001605985.2 Dendrobium catenatum
GGGGAAGAGAGAGAGGGGGGAAGAGAGAGAGAGAGAGAGAAATAGAGAGAGCAAGTGAGAGCACGCTAGAGAAAGAACAAGAGTGAGCAAGAGAGAGAGCAAGAGAGGAAGAGGGAGAGAAAGAGGGGAGAGAGAGAGAGAGGGAGAGATTGTGAGAGGGAGAGGGAGAGAGAGAGAGGGAGAGAGTGAGAGAGAGAGAGAGCAAGAAAGAGCAAGGGTGCAAGAGAGAGAGGGAGGGGGAGAGAGAGAGAGAGAGTGATAGAGAGAGAGAGAGACTGGGAGAGAGCAAGTGAGAGCTAGCTAGAGAAAGAACAAGAAAGAGAAAGAAAGAGCAAGGGAGAGAGCAAGAGAGAGAGGGAGGGAGAGAGAGAGAGAGAGATAGAGAGGGAGAGATAGAGAGAGGGGTGAGAGAGAGGGAGAGAAAGAGAGTGAGAGAGAGAGAGGGGGAGTGAGTGAGAGAGAGAGAGCGCAAGAGAGGGAGAGTGATAGAGAGAGAGAGGGAGAGAGGG
>NW_021341657.1:0-259 GCF_001605985.2 Dendrobium catenatum
GGTGCCTATTTCAATCCATATAATGCCTTTTTTAACTCAAAAACATGATTTGGGTATTTTGAATTTTCAAATCCAGGAGATTGTTCTATATAAACATCTTCTTCAATAATACCATTCAGAAAGGCACTTTTGACATCCATTTGAAACAATTTAAAACTTTTAAAACAGGCAAAGGCAAGTAAAACCCTAATTGCTTCAAGTCTTGCTACAGGGGCAAAAGTATCCTCAAAATCAATTCCTTCAATTTGATTATACCCCT
>NW_021341658.1:0-229 GCF_001605985.2 Dendrobium catenatum
TCCGGGTGATCCCATCGGTGAACTCCGATGAAATTTCAAAGGGAGGATCAGGACGGTGGAAACTTCAAATCCAACGGTGGAGATCCGTTGGGGTGGAGGTTTCCTTCACACTTGACCAAACTACCTAGCTAGGGAGCTCGGGATGAAGAAATTATCGCAGAGAAGGCCTCAACGAATGAGCTTCTCTATTAGGAAGCTTCAGGGGGAGGTGGCGAACGGTTCTCCTTCA
>NW_021341659.1:0-326 GCF_001605985.2 Dendrobium catenatum
TTGTGTCAGGTATGATTGGAAATCTTAAGAATTTTTATATTAAAAATATGTTATTAGTAGAAGGCTTAAAGCATAATTTGTTAAGTATAAGCCAGCCATGTGACAAAGGATATTGTTTAAATTTTTTTCTACTAACTACATATTAAGCCTAAATGAAAATGATGTTTTGAATGATATAAGGATAAACAATGTGTATATGCTATATTTGAATTGCATTCAAACTCCTAATGTTTTTTGTTTAAAAACTATTTCTGATGAATCATCTCTTTGGCATAGGAGATTTTGTCACTCTAGCATGAAAAACCTTAGGAGGATTACCCAAAATA
>NW_021341660.1:0-382 GCF_001605985.2 Dendrobium catenatum
TGGGATCATGCCTATATGGACTTTGTGAAAGAGATACAGTCAAGGTACAACTCATCAGTTTAAAAATTTTATTATAGAATCTTTATGAGTTATTTTTGGTCTAATGAATGAAACTTTTTTTTTTTACCAACAATCGAGTTTATCAAGGTATTTGGTTGGTTGAAAAAGCAATGCAGTATAAAATGAATACATTATATTCAAAATATTTTAAAATTGTTCAGATTAATGTAAAAAAAAATTCAAGTAATTATTATTATTATTTATTTAAGGTAAAATGAATGAAGTTTAATGTCAAAAGATGATGATGGTGGTTGGTAACCAAGATGGGGGTGGTGGTGGCTGACTGCAGCGATGATCACCAACGGTGACAGTGGTCAGTGAT
>NW_021341661.1:0-201 GCF_001605985.2 Dendrobium catenatum
TTTGCTCTGCTTTTATTGATGTTTATGCTTGTGCTTCAATAGACTTTCAATTTATTTGTTATCAATGTTATCTCCTTTCTCTTATCTTCTACTAAGTCACATTTATCTGTGTCTTTGGCTTTTAGCACTATAGTCTTCTCATTACCTGCATCTAAAAGTCTTTAATTCACACTTTGCTCATAGGCAATGAGTGAGCCTATT
>NW_021341662.1:0-291 GCF_001605985.2 Dendrobium catenatum
GATGGAGAGGTTGAGGGTCAACTGGGGTTTCATCCTGTTGACTTGAATCTGGAATTTCTTCTACCCTCGGGAATTGTAATAGAGCGGGCTCCAAGACCCTACGAGTGTAAACCCCGATGAATATAGGCCTTTCCTCGTTGATGTTCGCCATTTCTTTGGCCAACTTGGCCAAACAATCTGCTTTAGCATTCTGTCCTCGAGGAACTCGAGCCATTTTGACATTTGGTACTTGCTTCAGAAGCTCGAGGGCTCGTCGGTGATAGTGGGCCAATTCAACTTTACCAACCTTGT
>NW_021341663.1:0-266 GCF_001605985.2 Dendrobium catenatum
AAACCGGTGCGACGCTTGCGGCGAAGGGGATAAAAAGGTGCTTTCTTTATTTTTATATAAGTACCCCTGAACGCCCACGTGGTGCAGAGAAGGGAAATCTGCTTTTTCTGACTCGTGCTCCACACCCTTAAACGCTCACGTAGCGGGTGGGGATTTTTGATAAAATATGCGACCGCGGTGTCACTTTTAACATCAACCTGAAGCGCTCATGTAGCGTCGAGGGGAAGGCTGCCTCTTGATTTTTCCCCTAAACGGGGGAGACGCTG
>NW_021341664.1:0-204 GCF_001605985.2 Dendrobium catenatum
TCTAAGTTGAGTGCAAGTAGAATGAGTTTCCAATATGACATGCTTTCAATCATTGACACAATCTTCTTTGAAAGCTTAGAGATTGTCACTTCAATTGGGTGACAAATACTAATGACCAATGGTGCCAAGCTCATCATACATGTTGCAATGCAAAATCTTTAATAAACATTGAGGAATTGTCATTTCATTGGAATGTAAATGTCA
>NW_021341665.1:0-541 GCF_001605985.2 Dendrobium catenatum
TAATGTACATAGTATAAATGGGCTACGGTCTCAGCCTAAAATATTATTTCTCTCAAGAATTTCATTTTAGATATAGAAGATTAGAAATCTCATATAAGTATTTTAATTGATTGATACTTATTTTTTATCGAGTATTCTCGATGACTTGACATGAAATTGAATATGATAAAATTATTATTTTCATCTTCAAATATATTAAATAATTGGTATCTGAGTTACTAACGTTATTGAGAAATAATTTTCCCTATTTTTTGTCTGCTAACTTAAAAATCTTTGTTTCTCATATTAATATTAACATTTATCAGATTTTAAATTAGAAGCTTTAGCAATTTGTGGGCTTGAACTGATGGGCTTCTTGGCTATAGCGACTTTAGTCATCTTAAATAAAAAATAAAAGAAGGCTTTTGAAGAGAATATTTTCATTATCGATAATAGTTTGATAATATTGTATGTACAAATGAATTTGTTTTTTACTATAGAAATATAATTATGGTTTTTGGAGGAAAATTTAATACAACAACAACAACATCAAGCCTTTATC
>NW_021341666.1:0-520 GCF_001605985.2 Dendrobium catenatum
CCCACCATCCGCTTTAAGTGCAAGATGGTGAAAATTTATATTTTAAATATCAAGATTTCTCAAATATCCCAATCTAAATCTCCAAATTCTCAAATCCAAACCTATGCTGCTACCATATGTCAGATAACACGTATATTCTACATATCGGATCGACGACTAGCCTTAATCGAAAGTTCTCTCTCAGGATCGGGAGGGTAATTAACTATACGGGCTTGCGCCTATAGGAAACCAGAACTTAGATCATAAAGTCCTCGCAAAATGAGGGCGAAATCTCTTGGTAGTGTCTTACCTCCAAACCCATCTGCCTTCCAAAATTTACCTCGGAACTTATTCAGTTAAAACTCTCAAAGAAAAGCGAGGGGAGGCCGGGGCCGAATTTTCGGAACCCACAGCTAGCAAGCTCATGGGAAGTCAAAACCAATTTTTTTTGGATTTGATTTGACCCCCCTTTGCCTACATCATTCTTCCACCACGTTTCTTTCATTTTCTCGATGTTTTACTAATTATTGATTAGGTTTGC
>NW_021341667.1:0-230 GCF_001605985.2 Dendrobium catenatum
CAAAAGCTAGTAAATAGAATCCCACGATTAATACCACGTTGTTCACACTTTGAGGCCTTTAACGCTCTCTTCCTACGAAGACTAAGTTGAACGGCGGAAGATTGTCCAAGCTAGCATGGAGGTTGCCACTAAGATGGAAGCGCCAAGGAACGTTGCCGTGGAAGAAGATCTCGGCGGTGGAGGGGGCACGGTAGATCGACTTTCGATGAGCCACGTGTAGTCGGAGAAGT
>NW_021341668.1:0-2058 GCF_001605985.2 Dendrobium catenatum
TAAGAAGTTAAAATAGAATGGACATAGAAAATTTTCTTGTATAGCGTGGTCTTTTTTATTCAACTTAAAAAAGTTTTTATTTGATTTCAGGCACTCTCCGTCTTACCTTGTGCCAAAAACGTAAGTATTTTTTTTTTCTAATTTTAAACATACAGTTTAATTTATATGTTTCATATTTCCATAGTTTATTTTATTCAATTCATGAACATAGGTTGATGCAGCTTAATTATGCAAAAAGCAAATCATTATGGTGCATGAGGTGCATATCTCCCAAGTCAATTCTCATACACATCTCGGGGAGGTATGATGGCTCCGATCGGGGTGACACTAATTTATCACATGATGTATGAATTCAATCAAACCATCAATGCCTCATAGCACAGTCGATGTCGACATCCCCATTTCCCAATTCCTCACCATTAGCGAGGGGCTAGCACCGGCGGCTCAAACATCCAAGTTTTCTTTATATCTAAGGCTACGATGGATAATGATAGTGTTCCTCCTACTTACTCTTTTTTACTTTTGAGAATTTTACACAATTATTTACCTTTTTATTCTCTTTTAGTGAGAAAAGGTTTGTATATTGTTTCTAAATGTCAATGTTGCTATCATACTGAGAATTTGAATCATGTGTTTATCAATGGCCCGATTGCTACTGAAGTGTGGATTCACTTTGACAACATGTTTAAATATCCTTTCTACTACTCATTATAACTCGATTACTTGTCTTCTCAAAGATTGGTTGATTCCTACCAAAGGTCACATTAGAAATATTATCCCTGTTATTATCTGTTGGTATTTATGGGATAGCCGGAATGCTTCTAAACACGATAATATGGTGATGAATGTTTTAAATGTCATTGCTAAAGTGAAGAATAAAATTCTTCAACTTTATGGTGCTAATTTAATTAAAGTTGAATCTTTCAAGAATTGCATTCATGTGGCCAATGAGTTTGGCCTGAATCTGAACCTTCATCCCACCACCAGAAAAGATAAGTTGATTCATTGGAGGTTGCCTGTGGTTGGTTGTTTCAAACTTAATACCGATGGTTCTTATAATAAAGTCAATGCAAGATGTGGTGGCATTATTCGGGATTATAGTGGTAAGGTTGTTGAGGCTTTTGCGGGTCCCTCTTCTGGTATTAATGCTATCCAAGCTGAAGTTGATAGCCTTCTCTATGGTGTTCAATTATGTCTCACTCTTGGCCTCTACAATATTTGGGTTGAAGTTGATGCTATGCTTTTAATTCATTATATTGAAGGTAAAACGTCTCTTAACCCCTCTAATTTCTACAAGATTAGAGATATTAAGCATTGTCTTTCTCTTATTAGTTACTATATTTCTCATATAATGCGTGAGGGTAATGCGGTGGCTGATGGGTTAGCTAAGCTTGGGTGTTCTTTGACTGGCTTCTTTGATTTTAATGATCATTCTCTTCCCAGAGAAATCAAGGGGCTTATTAAATTGGATCAGTTGGGTTTACCTTATATTCGTTTTTATTAATGGAGTTGGCTGTGTTTACTGCTGTTTTTTTTTTATGTTTTTTAGCTTTTGATATTTACTCTATTGTTTTTTGGTCATTTGTTGTTGTTTATTCTGCTATGGTGGTGGCTGATAGTTTGGATATTTCCAGTTTTTCTGTGTTAACTTCTGTTGACAATGCTCATAATGTTTTATCTCATTCTTGAAAATGTTCTTTTTCTGTTTTCATCTATTTTGGTAGAATGGATTTTTTCCCTTGGTTTTGTCTCACGTTTACCCTTTTCATTGTGGCTGGGTATACTGGGAACAAGTCTTGGAGTATTTTAAATGTCTTATATTGTTTGGCTGGGACTTTGGGTGGACGGTACTGATATGTGGTTGGGTTTCATTTCCTATAATCTGAGTAATACCGTGGTTGTTTTCAATAAGGTTGTTGTTATTGATGTTGTTGGCTTGGATAGAACTATATTTATCTATGCTCTGTGTTGGATTCATGGCTCTCATTTTATGGCTCATGGTGTGCATAGTTCTATTTTTTTCCTTGGGGTTGAATCTGGAGATGATTAGCTCCACTT
>NW_021341669.1:0-534 GCF_001605985.2 Dendrobium catenatum
TTTTTGTTCATATTTTAAATTTTTTTTTTATAGAAAAAAAATATATAGTTTGAAATTATTACTTCACCTTGCTACAAGACTCGAACTCAAGATCTCTTAGTTGGTAGTCAAAATTTCCAACCAACAGATCAAATTGAACTGCATAGTATTGTTATAAAAGGAGTTGCTGGGCAAAGACGCTATTGGGATGAAGCTATACATATGCACTAACTAGAGATGAGAAAATGATAATGAGTCGACATATCCCTAATAAGTTTATGTAAGTTAATCAAAATATTAATTATCTAAACTTTGTATGAATGCTAGTAATATTATTCTTCATCAGGATAAGTATAAGAGAGGGGCTTTGTGATGAGAGAGAGAGAGAGAGAGAAGCAAATTTTTTATTTTTATTTTCAATTTTCATGTTTTAATGTAAATGAAATTAGGTTATTTTATATATCGTATGGTACATTTTACTTATGTTAATTGTAATTTTGTTATTGCATTGCTAAGGGCATCTCCCACAAAAAAACTCATTTTCACTCCAAATTT
>NW_021341670.1:0-271 GCF_001605985.2 Dendrobium catenatum
TTGACACTGATATTGATATAGATTGCATTGATTCACTAGCACCGATATTGATATGGATTCTGTGTATTGATAGATATTGACAGTGACATGAATATAGATTATATCGATGATAGATATGATATTATTGATACGACAGATCCTGATAGGTTATTGATATACTGCTACATTGATTCGTCGTGCCGATTATCGATTGATTGATTGAATGGATTGTTGCCGTACGAATTTGATTTATACGGATTTGATTTATCGTAGAATAGATTTCTTTGATTTC
>NW_021341671.1:0-291 GCF_001605985.2 Dendrobium catenatum
ATAAATTATGACAATTAAGAGCTTTTGAGAACTTTCATGTCTCTTAATTTTTATATATATACTTTTTAATTTGAGCGAATTTAATCACAAAATTAATTATTAAAAAGTTGGTGTGTTTTGAAATGCAAATATATTAATTTGTATCTTTTATATTATATTGATATTTTTAAATAATAAAAATAAACAAATTTTCAATAATCATATATTTAAATTTATAGAATTACTCAAACTAAATTAATATTTGTGATTTTGTTTTATTTTCTGATTTTCTTACATAAGATCTTAATTTAT
>NW_021341672.1:0-243 GCF_001605985.2 Dendrobium catenatum
TTAATTTTTTATTTTAACTTAATTTTGGTGGTTTAACATTTTTAGAAAATAAAAAATTTTCATTAAAGTCAAATGACACTAAGTTTAATTAAATTGAATTTTTCTAGAATTAATGGTGATTTTTCAAAGTTGGGGTATTTTTGGGATTTTTAAAATTTCTTAATTAAAAGGGATTTTCATATTGTGATCCAAAATAGTCCTAAACCTCTTCAAATCACACTCAAATATTAAAAATGATCTAAG
>NW_021341673.1:0-210 GCF_001605985.2 Dendrobium catenatum
GGAGGAAGATGGTTTGAACAAATTAGAACCAAATTTCTTGGTGTTCCAAAGTCTCTTCTTAGTTCTATATTTAAGAAGAAAACAATTCTGGTGCCCATAAACACCGAAAATAACAAGTCTGCTACACTGAAGATCCTAAAAGAAGTTCTCCCCAAATCAGCAGTCATTGACTTCAAAGTCCAAAAAGATCTATCCCCGGTGAATGAGAAA
>NW_021341674.1:0-201 GCF_001605985.2 Dendrobium catenatum
ATATCAATCAGCTCAAGTCCCAATAAACAATCGAATCTAGTACGGCGAAAGATCAATTGAAAATCAAATCAAATCAATGAAATCATCAGGCCAATAGAAATCAAAGAAATCAATTCTACGATAAATCAAATCCATACGACATTCAATCAATCCATCGATAAAAAACACGACGAGTCAATGTACGGCACGACGAATCAATGT
>NW_021341675.1:0-203 GCF_001605985.2 Dendrobium catenatum
CAAACACAATGGCGAAAAAGGATTCATGTAGCTGACCTCACGTAGTGGGACAAAGGCTTGTTATTGTTGTTGTTGTTGTTGTAATGATGTCACTAAGTTTAAGTGAGTTTGAATCAAAGTTTGTCTAACCTTAACTAAATACATGTTAGGCATACACAATCACAATCAACTCCTAAATCTAGGAGAGCCTAAGCTATGTGAAA
>NW_021341676.1:0-651 GCF_001605985.2 Dendrobium catenatum
TGAAAAGAACATTACAAAGCTATATAGGCATTTATCCTATCCATCAACCGAGAAAGACACCTACGTTACACTAACTAGGGGCGCGCTTCTTTATGAAAAAAGACATTCTGAAATGAGCCCACATAGAAAGTGGGCTGGTCTTTGTGTTCGTACATTTCTTCATTATTGCAATACAAAGAACACCTCCACTATACTAGTGATGGAGGGGATTCGCGCCGGATGGAACAAGGCGCTTTGAACCATATACTACTTTTTCTGGAATGAAACACAGCCTCAGAACAGAATTATGCTGCTTGCTGGGCCCTGATGGTGGAACTGACATTTTTGGGGGGATGAAAGCGGCCCCCTTTTGCGGCAGAGTGGGAAGCATCGCTTTCCCTCGTGTAGCTATAACACAAGAAGAAGAAAAAGCAGTCTTTCGCGGATTCTTGCGAAAACAAATTGAGCTGTAGGCATCAAGACCGAGATTCTATACTGCTGCAGAAGCGGAGGAGAAGGTCAGGATAGATAGATTCAGATCCTTTCATGTAGGAGATAGGAGAGTCTTTGATGGGCTCGGATCCTTTGCATGATTTCATGTGAGGAGCCACCTTTGACGGGCTTTGAATTTGGATAGATCCAGCGGGCCTTCTTGTCATTTTTAGGACTTTT
>NW_021341677.1:0-224 GCF_001605985.2 Dendrobium catenatum
TATAACTCTAGCTTAAATTAAATTAAATAACTATTAAAATGTAGGGTAAAAAAAGTCTGGAAAATTCACTACAGATTAAAAATACCTTGAAAATAATTCTTATAGAACTTTAAAATATTTGGATTAATATTTAAATAAATATTAATTAAAAACCCAAATATTAAATATTTAAAACTATTTAATACTTATAAAATATTTTTACTCAATTTTAATTTTTAAATAAA
>NW_021341678.1:0-323 GCF_001605985.2 Dendrobium catenatum
AAACACATCAAAATTTATAGTGGATTGGTCCAATATAACCTACGTCCACTCCCTAGAAACCTCTTTTCCCCCCATAGAAAGGCGGAGAAGCCCTTCAAAAATTTCTTCAAGCAACCTAGTGTGGTAGAGGACCTTACTCTTTTTCACCCTCCTAGTGAATTCAAAGAACCTAAAATCCATTTTTTCCATCCTATTGAAGGAAAAGAACCTAGAATCCTTTTTCTCCAACCTATTGATGGAAAAGAACCATGACCTATTATTTTTCTCCCCAGAGCCACCCAAGGAGCAAAGAAAAAGTTTTAAGAAGATAAGGAAGATCCTTC
>NW_021341679.1:0-492 GCF_001605985.2 Dendrobium catenatum
ATGACATGAGGTCTATTGGTTGGTTACGTTGAAGTTGTTTTTCAAGAGTAATCCATCTTTCATGAGTGAAGTGTATGTTAAGAATATAATGAAAAATGGAAGGAGATATGGTAGATAATTTGTTGAGACCATATTTTGATTTGTATGTTTCTATAAGTGATAATTTGGGTTGTACGAGATTTTGCCAATAGAGGAGGTAATTTGCTCTGGTGGGCAAATTTTTCTGCTAGTTAAAAACCCTTCAAATCCATTTGCAAGGAACATTTTGTAGATTTGTAGCTTCCATATTGGATAGTTTTCATTGTTAAGTTGAATGTTAAGAATGAGCTTGAGGTTTTACATGAGAAATCTTAGTGAAGAGAGTATGGTGAAGTTGGCCATGGAGGAAGAGTGACGAAACAAGTTGGGCAGATGAGGAGTATTATTCTGCCATTTGCAAACAGTGAAAGAATAGTTGTTAAGCTTAGTTCTATGATATCATGAAGAAAGGAA
>NW_021341680.1:0-271 GCF_001605985.2 Dendrobium catenatum
ATATAAGCTAATCACTTGTTGCTCGATTTAAAGAAACGCAATTTTGATTCTCATCTATGAATATGTATGATTTTTGTTCTGAAAATTTTGGTTGAAATTTAAGAGGTAATTTTGCATACATCTTTACTTGTAGCATCCAAATCATCGCTTTTATACCCTCTTAGTTATTTGTGATCATGAGTAATTTTGTAGAGAAGCATGATACGTTAAAAAAAAAAAATCTGTTTGCATAAATAGAAATATTTCCTTTGGAATGTTTGGAAGGTTTTAT
>NW_021341681.1:0-294 GCF_001605985.2 Dendrobium catenatum
ACGAAAAGCTCAGTAGAAGGATTGAGGCCCTTTCTCTAACCCTACTGTCAGCTGGCAGGATTGTAGGGCTAGAAGTTAAAGTGGCCCCCAACTTGAATGGTGAAGTAAAGAAAGCATAGAAATTATTTCCTGGCTCCTCCTCTGCATTGGATGAAAGTGATGTAACCCTTGAAGAGGCAGATTTTAATGAATTAATGGAATTATCTTTCGACTACTTCCCTGTTTGTGTGAAAAATACTTTCTCTAAATGTTCTGTATCATACCGATGGACTAAGGGTCAGGCCAGATACCACA
>NW_021341682.1:0-272 GCF_001605985.2 Dendrobium catenatum
GCAGGAGTTTAGTCATGCAAAAACAGCTAAATTATAGATTTAACCAAGAAAGATTATGCCAAACTTCTAAAAGAAGTATTAATAACTTCACAGTTATAAATAATAGGGTATAAACGTAGCAAAGTATAAAAGTAATATCTCATCAAAAGGTTTTTCCATTCTTATGCAATGGGGCATAATAACATGAAAAATAGCGGGATCCTGTGGCATTCAAATATTATATGATAAGATGATAAATATTAAATATTATTATAAATATTTATGTTTTCATA
>NW_021341683.1:0-230 GCF_001605985.2 Dendrobium catenatum
GTGCTTTATTGATTGAGATAATTTTCCTACTGTAGCATCGTACGTCGTCATTATTGAATTGTCTTCGCTGCCGAGGTGTCATTGAATATAATTGGATTGACTGATTTGCAAGAGTACGTTCTGACACGAGTCCCTTATTGAATTAATTGACGCTATTGATTGCTATTAATTGATACAGACATCCTAATGATTGGATTAATGATATAGATACAATGGATTGATTAGACGAC
>NW_021341684.1:0-267 GCF_001605985.2 Dendrobium catenatum
ACCAGCCATAGCAAAGGATTAGCAAGGAGATGCAAGATGAGAGGGGATGAAATGGAAAGCCAAGGCTGGATCGGCCGAATTTAAAGAAAGCCAAGCCAGGGCCGATCGCAAAATCGTCCAGGTCGATATGGCTCAATAATTGCGTACAGGCCGATTGGTCAAAAAGGTGGTCCGATCGTCCGGGCCGATCAGATATCGGCCAGGACGATTAGACACAGGCGATCGG
The DNA here is from genome assembly GCF_001605985.2 of Dendrobium catenatum. Taxonomy (NCBI): domain Eukaryota; kingdom Viridiplantae; phylum Streptophyta; class Magnoliopsida; order Asparagales; family Orchidaceae; genus Dendrobium; species Dendrobium catenatum. The sequence continues at coordinate 227 of NW_021341684.1, forward strand.
CCCTAGGAGTCAATCCGGACAACCGTTGAAAAAGCAGATCG
>NW_021341685.1:0-303 GCF_001605985.2 Dendrobium catenatum
TTAGAAGACTTAAGGAATGGGTAATTAACAACTTAATTAACCACTAATCAATCCGCATTAAATCTATTCAAGCATGATTAACCTCTGATTAAAATTTTAGAAATATTCAAATGCATTAAAAGGATTTGAAATACAGATTTAAAATTAATTTTCCAAAATTAAATTTTAAAACATAAACCTTGAATTTTATGAATTTAAAATAATATTAAAATAGAATTCAAATAATTTCAAAAAATTATAGGAGATATTAAATGACTTAAAATAATTTTTCTTAAATTTTAAAAATATTTGGATTTATAATTA
>NW_021341686.1:0-5278 GCF_001605985.2 Dendrobium catenatum
CGCTCTCACATAAGACCTCATGAGAGCATATGATACCTGGACAGCGGATGTTCAAATCATATGACTGGAGATACTGCATAATTCATATCGCTGGAAGCTAGGAGTGGAGGCAAGGTTACACTTGGAGATAACACCACAATGAAAGTGGTTGGATCAAGTAAGATTGGAAATCTTAATAAATTTTTCATTGAGAATGTGTTATTAGTATAAAACTTAAAGCATAACCTGTTAAGTATAAGTTAGCTATATGATAAAAGACATTGTGTGAAATCATTTCCTACTATCTGCATATTAAGCCTAAATGGTAAATATGTTTTGAATGGTAAAATGGTAAATAATGTTTATATGCTAGACTTGAATTATATTCAATCTCCTACTACTTTTTGTTTGAAAACTGTATCTGATGAGTCATGGCTTTGGCATAGGAGACTTTGTCACTCTAGCATGAAAAACCTTAGAAGGATTACCCAAAAGAATTTAGTAAGAGGTATATCAAAATTATACTTTACTAAGGACCACCTTTGTGATGCATGTCAATTAGGAAAGCAAGTGAAGTCCTCTTTTCAGCCCAATAAAAATCTTAGAACTAGTGAACCATTAGAGATTTTGTATATGGATCTTTTTGGACCAATTAGAACTGACAGCCTAGGAGGGAAGATATACGTATTTGTAATTGTGGATGATTACTCAAGATTCACATGGGTTAGATTTTTATTTTATAAGAGTGAATCATTTGAGGAGTTTAGAAACTTTTTAACTTAGATTTAAAGAAAACTAGGGTGTGAAATTATTTCTATACAAAGTGATCATGGAGGAGAATTTGAAAATGAGGAATTTTGTAAGGAGAAAGGAATTGATCACAATTTTTCTGCACCTAGAACCCCTCAGCATAATGGGGTAGTCGAAAGGAAAAACATAACAATAATAGAAGTCGCCCGAGCAATGTTGGCAGAATACTCACTTCCTAAATATTTTTGGGCTGAGGCGGTTAGCACTGTATGTTTTGTTCTAAATATGGTGAATGTGAGATCTAAACTAAATAAAACACCATATGAGTTGCTAAAATGAAGAACATCTAATTTGTCTCATTTTCATGTTTTTGGTTATAAGGTGTTCATTCATAACAATGGAAAATCTGTCTTAAGAAAATTTGATCCAAAATCTGATGAAGGAATTTTTGTTGGATACTCAAGTGTTAGAAAATCTTATAGAGTATTCAATAGAAGAACTTTGGTAATTGAGGAGACCACACATATTATATTTAATGAATCTGGAAATATGGAAGAGCCAAATGTTATAGAAGATGAGATTGAGATTAACTCCCAAAAGATTGATAAAATAAATTTGGAAGAAAATGTGAAAGAAAATTTGGAGATAGAAAATCCTTTGTCTAGAGATTTGAGATTTTCTAAAAACCACCCAAGGGAATTGATTATAGGTGAACTAAGTGAGGGTGTAAGGAGTATGAGTGGATTAAACAAAGAAGTCAATCATTCTGTCTTCATTTTAACTATAGAACCCACAAATATTGATCAAGCACTTTCGGATGAATTTTGGATTTTGGTCATGCAAGAAAAGTTGAATCAATTTGTAAGAAATAAAGTTTGAGAATTAACTACAAGGCCAAAGGATCAAAGTGTAGTTGGAACTAAGTGGGTATTCAAAAATAAAATGAATGACTCAGGAGTAGTCATTAGAAATAAGGCTAGATTAGTTGCTAAGGGGTATAATCAGATTAAAGTGATTGATTTTGAGGAGACTTTTAGCCCTTGTAGCTAGACTTGAAGTAATTAGGGTTTTGCTAGCTTTTGCCTGTTTTAGAATATTCAAATTGTTTCAAATGAGTGTAAAAAGTGTATTTTTAAATTGGGTAATTTAAGAAGATGTTTTTGTAGAACAACCACCAGGCTTTAAAAATTCTAAATACCAAATCATGTTTTCAAGTTGAAAAATGCATTATATGAATTGAAACAGGCACCTATGGCTTGGTATGAGAGGTTGAGCACCATCTTACTTGAAAGATCTTTTAAAAAAGGAAGTATTGATACAACTCTCCTTTTAAAGAAATGTGAAAAGGATATACTCATTGTTCAAATTTATGTGGATAATATCATTTTTTGATCTTCAAATAAAAATTTTTGTGATGATTTTTCTAAAATAATGAGTAGTGAATTTGAGATGAGTCTAATGGGAGATTTGAGTTACTTTCTAGAATTTAACATTAAGCAAATTAAGGAAGATACATTTCTTAGTCAGTCAAAGTATGTTAAGGACATCCTCAAAAAGTATGAAATAGACAATGCTAAACCTGTTAGTACACCAATGAGTTCCTCAGTTCAGTTAGATAAGAACCCTAAGGGAAAATCTGTTGATCAAAATAAATTTAAAGGGATAATTGAATCTATACTTTACTTGACTGCTAGCTGACCCGATATCATGTTTAGTGTTTGCTTATGTGCTAGATTCAATCAGATCCAAAAGAATCACATTTGATAGCAGTAAAAAGGATTTTAAGATATTTGATAGGAACTTAGAACTTAGGAATCTACTATCCTAAGTTTAGCCTTCATTTGAAATAATTAGTTATTCAAATTCTGACTTTGCAGGTTGTAGAGTAGATAGAAAGAGCACTTCTGGAACATGTCAATTTATTAAAAATTCTCTAGTCTCTTGGTCCAGTAGAAAACAAAATTCAGTAGCCCTATCAACTGCAGAAGCTGAATACATTGCATTAGGAAGTTGTGTAGCACAAGTACTTTGGTTGAAACAACAATTGATATATTTAGGATTAACTATAGGCATTATTCCAATTTATTGTGATAATACTAGTGCTATTTGTATTTCTAAAAATCCTATTCAACATTTAAAAACCAAACATATAGACATAAATCCAAAAGAGAAATTGAACTCACTCATGTTTCTACTGAAAATCAACTTGTAGACATTTTTACAAAACCTTTAGCCTTTGATACTTTCAGTGCATTAAAAACAAGGCTTAGTGTGATTGATTTGAATGCTTAAATAAAAATATTTTTCCAACATTGATGTTTATTTACTAAGTTAATGTGTTTGTGTGTTTTTATGTGTTTCTGAACTTGCATGTGTGATTTTCTTTATTTAGAGTTTGTATTTTTTTGTTGTTTTGTGTTTTTAGTGTGTTTGTGTTTAAGTTTTTGATTGAATACAATTTTCTTACGGAACGCTTTGTGTAGTGTGACAAACTATCGGATTTTGAATCGTTTGAGTACAATTTTTCAGTGTTATAGTGTCACTTCGTCTGTACGATCGTCATGATCGTCCGGGATGAAATATTTTTCAAACGACAGGATGAATGAATAAAGCGGTTGAATGGATAAGGTAATTTTTAATACGAACTTCGTACGTGTTTGCATGGTTTTCAAAACCGGACCGGACCGGCCGGTTCGACCGGTTCAACCGCGAACCGGTCCGGCGGGCGGTCCGATTTGATGCCAGAACCGCCTGTATTTATAACCGGCTGAAAACCGGTACAAAACCCGGTTGAACCGAGAAACCGCCAAACCAGGCGGCTATTGAAGAACCGGACGGTTCAAAAATTTGCAAATCTCAGTCGTCCATCCACGATCGAACGCGCGCGTGGGGAAGTTTTGATCGCTATACACGCTGCCCTAATCGTAAGCTGCTTTGAGTATTTTGTTTCGAGTCTTCCTCTCTTCCACGCCTCAAGCCGCGCGACTCATCCATCCCAGCCGAAAGACTTCTTCCACCTTCTCCGATTCATCCCAGCCGAAGGACTTCTTCCACCTTCTCCGATTCATCCCAGCCGGCGGCACGACTTACCGTGAGAACCAAATTTGTCGTCGTCGAGCTCCAGGTAAGCCATCTGTTTTGTTTTTTATATTTTGATTTTTGATTGAACGTTTTGAGCAAGTTGTCCATCCAAGGTAGAGCAATTATACCTTTTTCATCCAACATTATTATACGGTATTACCACATGAGGCCTAAGGATACACAGCTGTGGGTTTTGCTTGATATGCGGTGTTCGTTCTTTAATGAGGAAGCACATTTATGATTTATCATAATGTTTTTGAATTTTGATATTGGGTTTAATTCTTTCTTTTTCTGAATTTGTCTTGTATGCCATGAGTTTGAATCACGAAATTCAGAAATTGCCTCTCTGCAATGCAAAAATCTGCTAAATTCATGAAATATTTGCTTATATTTTATTATTTTATTGACTTATTTAATGTCACATTTATTTTGTGTTATTTTTTATGTTTTATAAATTTAATTGATGCAATATTTATGTTATTTGATTAGTTTAATATAAAAATGTAATGTAGAGTGAAGTTATTAGAGAAAAATATCTCATTCATTTTATAAATTTTAATAACATTATTATTTATTACATCATCTGGTTCGACCCCGGTTCGACCGGTCGAACCGGTCGAACCGTGAACCTCTCATTCTTCCGGTTCGTTGTCCGGTCCTGTTTTGAAAACCTTGCGTGTTCGTCCAGACGAACACATGTCGGTTCGATGTAGGGGACAGATTCAACTTCCATTAAAATGATATAAGTTCTGATCGTCCCAGGACGAACAGGACGAACACGTGTTCGTCTGTATGATCAGTCTGGTCAAAAGTTTGTACGAAAGGACGCTTTGTAAGTTGTGTTGATTACAAAAATCCGTTTCATTTTGACGTATTGGATCGTTCATACATAATTTTTTCATACATAATGAATTGAAAATTTTGTACGAGACGAAATTTTTTCGTCTGGTACGAACGTATCGTTTTCAATAAATAGAAGGATTTTTGAACTCAACAGTCACACTCAAAACTTCACTTTCAATCTCTTTCGTACTCAAGATCTTCTTCCAAATGGCGAGTTCAAGTAAGAGACAAAAGGTTCTGGCAAAGAAACCACATAGAAATTCCTCTGAAAACTTTCTTTCCAAAGCAAATGAGGAATCTTTTCCTAGGTTTGCCTCAGCGAAGATCACACCCTCCCGAATCCTAATCCAAGAATAACTTACCTTTCAGGTAATGAACTTATTTGCCTCAACACAGCTTGATTTTATCCTTACCCTCGTCTATCTCTACAATAAGAAAACCTTCCACTATTTTCTCGTCAATATGTCCTTTAATTCTGACCACTCTATAACCCGTTCCTTTGTCTTCAAACAAAAAGTTGAAACCACCAAGCATAACTTAGGAGCCTTTTTGAATTTTAGGACAGAGGGAGCCAGAGCCCATCACTTAATCAACACTCATGATTATGCATGGTATGAACTTAATA
>NW_021341687.1:0-1017 GCF_001605985.2 Dendrobium catenatum
CCTTTGAACATCAAGCGAAGCCTTCACGCTCCAGTGCTAGGAATCCTCCATTGAATGCTCTCTCACACTCTCCTTAACTCTTCTTCCAATAAGCACGAAGATCAATGAGAAAAAAGATTTGGTTGCAGTAAAAATTGGACCTTATATAGAAGAGATAAAAAAAATCGTCCAAAACTACAAAATTTTCAAGATATCATGAAATGGATCATCCTGTACGATCGTGGATAATCCCGGACGATTTTACTTAAAGTGTCAGAAATGATCATGATGTATATTGGTACGAACTATGTTCGTACATGCTTATTATCCCGTACGAACTAGGTTCGTCCGGTACGAAATGGTTATTACATAGGTCGGATCCCAAATCCCTGCAGGACGTAACCAACTGAGGTAAGTCGGTTTGGTTCATCCTGGGACGAACAAGTTTTATCCTGGTCAAATTTATACAGAGAGTTTTGTCCAGAGACAAACCATGCATTTCATCTAGACGAATAGTGAAAAGTGAGAATCCCGAGACGTTCGTCCCGGGATGAATGTTAAATTCATCCTGGATGATTAGGACTTAGAAAAATTTTCTCCCTGCCTGTTTGATCCATTATTCTTCCGATGGCTTAATTGACATAATCGTCCCATACGAACTAGGTTCATCCCGTACGATCAGTTCACAAAAATTGTTCCCCCAAGTGTATATGTTGTGATTTTTTACTCAGTTATAATCACACCCTCTCAATTCAAAACTTATAATTTACAAATGAATATTTGCTAAATTTGATTGAAGTCTTCATAGCTTGGAGTTAATTTTCCTGAAATGTTAGTACACACTAGAGCAAAAAAAAATCTTCCAAAAAGTACTGTTAGGAGATATATATATACATAAATAATAATATTTGAAATCATCAAAATAATACAAGTTGCAAGAAGGTAAAACATGCAAATAGTAACTCTCTTAACAATCTCCCCCTTTTTGATGAGGGCAAAACAATTATTGTTTGTAGGATTTCAAATTCTAAGAATCTC
>NW_021341688.1:0-300 GCF_001605985.2 Dendrobium catenatum
AAGGAACTTATGCTGCACACATTGGCGTTGACCGAATGGAAGTAGAATTTGTAGAATGAAAGGGAGAGCATCTCCCGACCTGAAGCCTATAGGATGCTAATGGAAGGCTTACACGTATTAGATAAGGAAAACTGGTGAAACCAAGGTAGGGAATACCTAACCTCGGGTCTAAAGAAGGGCATCACCCAACCTTAGGCCTATAGGATGCTGATAGAAGACTTACTCCAAATAGGCAGATTAACTGGAAACCATAGTAGGGAATTCCTAACTTTGGGTCTAAGGAAGGGCATAACCCAACCT
>NW_021341689.1:0-1015 GCF_001605985.2 Dendrobium catenatum
TAGCGGATTTATTTACTAAATCCCTTTCTATTTCCCGGTTTACTTCTCTTCGAGACAATCTCACACTTGCTGAAGCTCCGGTTAGCTTGCGGGGGCGTGTTAAGGAGGATCACGTTCTCTGACATTAAGCAAATCACGTTCTCTCTGCCAAACGAACGTTTCTTGCTCTTGGCCACTAATTGGTCCGTCCAAGTGCTCTCTACTTTACAGTGTAATCATGATGGCATGTAATATAAAAAGCATGCTACAGTAAGAGAAATACAAGACAGAATATGAACTTTACTTCAGCTGTTTCCTTCTTCATTTCTTCCTTGTAGTTTTCTCTGCTTTTATCCTTGCAGGTCGGCTCAAACATCTGAAGGACTTCGACACTATGGTTAGGGGTGTCAATTATTGACCTGACCTGATAATTTGATTCGAAAAATTCATGTTAGAATCCACTCGTTTAACAAACAGGTTGAGTTGATGTTTAAATTTATGGCTCGTGAGAAAAATTGTCCGAGTTAACCCAAACCCGAATTTGACCATATATGCAGCTGCCCACCCCCCTTTCGCACATGCACAAGCCCCACCTCCACTGCGCTACATGCATGCATGTGCGTATGCACCACACAAACGCATGCATTCCACATCCGCATCATGCATCTTACGCACACACCCCAAATCCCCAAACTTGGCTCGCATCCTCAAGAGTACTTGCGCTCACACAAGCAGCTTGAGCTAGCGCCTCACCCTCACCCAGTCGGGTCGCACACCTCGCACCTGCTTTAGCCCACTGGACTATATCCTCGCTATCCTATTGCATGCTCGCAACCCGGGTTAGTGGATCAAGTCTGGTCGGGTCAACCCGGTAACCCTATGGGTCGGGTCCGGGACTGAATTATTGACTTGTTTGTAAAATTGGGTCAAGTTTGGGTTGAACTAGTTGAAGGCAAGTCAGTTACAGGTTCGACTCGAATACCCATATTTTGACACCCCTGGCTATGATGATGAAATTTATATGTCGGTTATATTA
>NW_021341690.1:0-478 GCF_001605985.2 Dendrobium catenatum
TGATTAATCAAAAATTAATTATAATTAATTATATTTTGAAATATAATTAATTATGCTAATTTAAATTAATTATAAGTAAATCATTTTAATTTATAATTTATGATAAATTAAATATAATTAATTATATTTAAGTTAAAACTAATTATAAATAAAAAATTAAATTAGGTTAAACCTAATCTTTATTAAACAGAGAGTTTAAATCTCTTAAACTCTCTGTTTAAGAGATTTGGCCGAAGAAGCATGCGAAGGGGAGAGGGCCACCTACACAGCCAACGGTCTCCTGTTCGTGCTTTCGATCAAAACCGATCCGACAGGAAGGGAATGGCACCGGACTGAGCGAAGTCGGACAGCACGATGGAGTCGGAGTCGAGAGCCCCCACCTCCTGTTTCCGATCAAAATACGTAACTTCCGATCGGACAAGAGAGACGGGCAGAGACGCTGGGCTTCAGAGGTCGGGAGTGGTAGTGGAGGCGTCGG
>NW_021341691.1:0-672 GCF_001605985.2 Dendrobium catenatum
ATATTTATGCCGTCCCAAATAAACTCTTAGATTTTATTATGAATAATCTTTTGTGAACACAGAAAGTTAGCAACAACAAATCACATATCTAGGCTTCGTTTGGGACATCTTTAAACTACCACTTTTTTCTTATTTTTTAGAAAATTTTGTACTAAAAGATAGCTTTATAAAGTATTAAAAAAGTCATCCCAAATGAAGCCTTATGTTTAGTTTGCAACAGCTTTCTTACTGCTTCTTAAAGCAGCTTTTCAGATCATTACTTTTTTTGAAGCAATCAAAGCCTTAGGCTTAGCTTGGGGCAGCTTGCTTCCTGCTTCTTAAAACAACTTTTTAGTTGTACTAGAAAACTGTTTTAAAAAGCAGGAAGAAAGCCATCCCAAATGAAGCCTTAGTCTATATTTTTGAAGCCGTCAAAGCCTTGGTCATTCCAAATGAAACCTTAGTCTATATTTTTGAAACAATCAAAGCCATGAATCCGTTTGGACAACTTAAGACCATTATTTTTTCTCTACTTTCAAAAATTCTTATACTAAAAAATAAAAAGCTGTTAAAAGCCGTTGCCGTTCGTTCCCCGGCAACGGCGACAAATTTTTTTCGATTACCTCATCTACCTCTTCATTGTTGGGATGAGGTGTATGTTACAAAAATTGTCTCTAAGATAGGTACTCCTTT
>NW_021341692.1:0-558 GCF_001605985.2 Dendrobium catenatum
CATCATCCTCTAAATACAAGAAATCTAGCCTATAAATAGGCCTCATGAGAAGAAAAAAATAACAAAGACTGAAATGCCCTTCGGGCTACAACACTACATGACCACCCATAAGGGTATAAAGGGAAAAACAACATTATGAAATAAACTAGTACAAAAACATATAAATAAATAGCTCAAGATCGTAGCTGTTGATCTCCGATGTCCTCATCAGATTAAAATCCACGTTTTCATTGTCGTAGGTTGTCATGATGAACACTAATTTACTTAGTTAGAGTAGGTAATTAACTCAACATGACCAAAGGATCTTTGTTGTACCTGTGGTGAATGTTTATTTAAGAGGATGAATTTAAGTGGACATTAGCTAATAGAGTGTCTTGCGCTCTAGCAAGTGCACCATTAATCTATTGCTTACAAGGGGTTTTAAGCCATTGAAGAAATTATGGGCTTTGGCTATGATTGTAATTTAATGGTGTCATTTTGCTGCAAAATTGATGTAGACAAAGGGGGGGTCAACACGAGTTCAAAATAAATCAAATTTTGGCTTCCCTTGAGTCTACT
>NW_021341693.1:0-554 GCF_001605985.2 Dendrobium catenatum
GGGAGAGATTGTAAGAGTGAAGATTGAGAGATCAAGAGAGGGGTTTGTGAGGGATTCACAAGGTTACTTGAAGAAGAAGATCTCTTTGTTTCAACCCATCTCCTCTGAAGGCTCTCAAGTGAAGTTCAACAACATCGGCCTGGTTCTCTGCCGATACTTGGAGAGTGTAAAAGGACGACAAAGTGTATCTTTGGCAGCCATTGTGTCTTCGTTCTTTGGGAGAAAACTAGAATAGGGAATTTGAAAGGAAGAAAGGAAAGGGTGGAGTTTGAGAGGGAGAAGATCCTTGGAGGGGATTTCAAGGGACTGTGGAGGAGATATTCACACGGTTGCTCCGGCGAACTTGCACTTCAGTACCATCAGATTCAAGGGTCATTGTTACAACTCGGGCTTCCGAGTTTATGATTTTGATTATAACAAATAATATTTATTAATCTTTTATTTCTACTAGTATTTGCAGTGCATATGTCTTTCTATGTTGACTAATATTTCAGGTACATCATGCACCATTCTTTGGAGATTCAAGGCTCAAGATTGCATAGAATTGGTCGTAT
>NW_021341694.1:0-379 GCF_001605985.2 Dendrobium catenatum
TATGACCCAATCAAGTCATGATTTGCAACCCAATCCAATCTATTTTCCAAATGGGTTACCCAAATCCTGGATTTTCGGTTAAGGTTTGGGTCGAGTTTTCGTGTTGTGTCAAATATTAACACCCCTATTGTCATGTGAGGTCAATGTACTAATTCAAAACACATGATCGCAATTCTTGGGAAGAAAAATACTGGAAAGCCATCCGGCCTTTTTAGGATCAATTTTATGATCTATTTTTATTTTAGTTTATGAAAACATGTCTTTTTAGTATGCTTTTAATTATTTTATTTTTTATCTTTAAAAACAAATCAAGTTGTGTTTAAAAATACTCAAAATAAATTTTAGGTGTTTTAAATATTTTTTAAAATAACTATCATTG
>NW_021341695.1:0-227 GCF_001605985.2 Dendrobium catenatum
GAGAAGAAGAAAACAACAAAGATACAAGTGATCCTCATTTCAAGAGGAGGATCGATCTCTCCCAAATCTCTAGACGCCGCTAGAGCCCAAAGAAAATCTAAATCTAAGAGAGCTCAAATTTCAGCCAAATTCAAGATACTCAAACCCTAGCCAAATCAACTATTTAATGCATACAAATCAAAAGGAATATCCTAAACAGTCCCTACGTTCAAATTCCCTCCTAAAAT
>NW_021341696.1:0-490 GCF_001605985.2 Dendrobium catenatum
TCTCCCTCCCTCTCTCTTTCTCTCTCCCTTGCTCTCTCTCTAGTTCTCCCTCTCTCTCTCTATCTCTCTCTCTCTCTCCCTCTCTATCTCTTGCTCTCTCCCTTGCTCTCTCTTGCTCCCTTTTATTCTTTCTCTAGCTTGCTCTTTCTCTTGTTTGCTCTCGCTTGCTCTCTCTCTCTCCCTCCCTCCCTCTCTCTCTCTTGCTCTCTCTCTCTTTCTCTCTCTTGCTCTCTCTTGTTCTTTCTCTAGCTTGCTCTTACTTGTTCTCTCTCTCCCTCTCTCTCTATCTCTCTCTTTCTTTTACTCTCTCACTCTCTTGGTCTCTCTCTCTTTATCTATCTTTCTTTCTCTCTCTCTCTCTCTCCCTCTTTCTCTCTTGCTCTCTCCCTTGCTCTCTCTTGCTCTCTCCGATCTCTCTTGTTCTTTCTCTAGCTTTCTCTACCGAAGGGTCCGCTAGCTGAAAATCGGGGTGACGGACTGGGGGGTCGTC
>NW_021341697.1:0-275 GCF_001605985.2 Dendrobium catenatum
CTTGAATCAATTATATATCACTAGGATTCACTGCTTATACTTAGAACATATATGAAAAAATTCCAAGTATCAAACAGTGCCGAAGTCAAAGTATTAAATAAGTTAATTCATAAAAAATGAATTTTGACATTAAAAGTACACAATGGCGTAAAAGGATTCATGTAGCTGCCCACGTGGTGGGACAAAGGCTTGATGATGTTGTTGTTGTATAAAAATTGAATTTTATTTCATTTTAAAGCAAGGTTTAAAATTGCGTAATTAAGCCTCGAGGCGGT
>NW_021341698.1:0-654 GCF_001605985.2 Dendrobium catenatum
CTACTTAATTAGAACTCAAAACTCCCCACTGGAATATGGGTTGAAGGGTTGCATGGAAGATTTTTTCAAATGTTTGAATACGAAAATCTTTCATCACTTTGTTTCAAATGTGCGAGGATAGGGCATATTGAATCAATTTGTCCCAATGTTGAAGATATCCCTTTCATCTCAAATCATACTAAAAATCCTTATGGTCCTTGGATGCAAGTTAAGTTTAAAAGCAAGAAGAAATCAGTAAGTAATCTAATGAAAGCCAAGGTTTTTTCAGCAGCAGAAAAATCAGGAACGACTGAAATTCTGGCTCAGGCTGAAGAACAATTAATGGCAGATGGAAACAAGCTCAATTCTATGTCTGATCCAATGGTAATTGCAATTTCCAAAAGCCAACTTAAAGAAAAGGCTGGATTCAAGGAAGGAGATGAAGGGGTGGTTAACCAGGATTTAAATTTTAAATTGGACCAGCAAGCTTCTCGAAATTCAGTTGGTGTATCTAATTCATTTAATGAATTAGGTGATGTGGATAAGGTGATGGATGATGTGTTAAATGAAAAAAATAAAATAGAAAATTAAAAAAGATAAAAACTTTTTAAAGAAAAATGTTTCCTCCGGTTCAATGTATGTCTTATTCAAAGAACTTCAAGCATTGGGACCATT
>NW_021341699.1:0-246 GCF_001605985.2 Dendrobium catenatum
CCCCGTGAGATCAAATAGCGGGATTTGATCTGGGCCGTTCGTTCCAGAACTCAGGCGATCCAATGGAGAACGGTGTCTGCCGACGTGTTTAAGTGATGCGGGACCTAGCGGCGCCGCCATGCAATCATTTGCAAATGATTGCCCGCTGTCTCTTCCCTCCGCTGGACGAATCCGAGCCCGCCTCCCGTTAATTAGGGTTTTAATTAAAGATTAAAACCATTTAATTACCATAACCTTTAAAAAAAT
>NW_021341700.1:0-236 GCF_001605985.2 Dendrobium catenatum
ATTAATTATCGTACAGTACGATTGGCTCTCTAGAAAAATTTCGTCCAGTCGAAATTAATTATCGTACAGAACGAACTGTCCTCTGTAAAAAATTCGTCTAGACGAATCAATTTTCGTCCAAACGATTAACCGACTTTATGACAGTTTTCAGCAGTTTCTAGATTCGATCTTGTAATAACCGTTCGTACTGGACGAACTAGCGTACTGGACGAACCTAGTTCATACAGGACGATCAG
>NW_021341701.1:0-298 GCF_001605985.2 Dendrobium catenatum
CCTTTGCAGTTTCAGAAACCATAGCACCAACAGGTATTGAGAGAGTGTTGCTGAGAGGAGGATTGGGAGAATTATAAAGGTTTTGAAAATGATTAATAATCCCATTAAAATGCGTGTTCTGAGTATCATCACAAGAAGAGGAGTTAATAATACATCTATTGAGAGATGCCCTCACATGTATCTTTGAAAATAAGAATTTGAGGTCCTCTTCACCATGTTTTAGCCATTTAACTTTGGCTCTTTGAATGATCCATTTTGCTTTTAAAGAATTGTAGAACGCAAGATCCAAATTGACCTT
>NW_021341702.1:0-1448 GCF_001605985.2 Dendrobium catenatum
ATACACTATATAAAAAAATGTATTGCCGTGTCCACGCTGTACCCGTGTCTTATATTTAAAAAAAAAGCCGTGTCCCGTGTTCGTGACCATGCATCATAGCCAGCAAGAGACCCGAAAAGCCAGCACAGGAGACAAAGAGGCAAGGCAAGGGAAACCAACCAACAAGGGAAAACTAAGAAGGCAAAGGGAGGGGAAGAGGCACAAGATATAACTCATTTTAATGAGCTTACAAGAAGAATACATTTTTCAATTAATGAGCTAACATTAGCTCAAGCATTAATGAGCTAGATTTTAGTAGAACCCAATTTTTAAGCTCAATACCAAGAAGCCAAAGCTCACCCGAGAACAGCAACTTCACCAAACCGAAAACAGCAAGCAGCCCAAGGACAAAATGTTCATTTTGTTTTGACCCCCCCCTTGCCTACATCACGTAGACGCACCCTCACTTCCTCATTTTTTTCCAATGCCATCTCAATTTTGTCAGCTAATACCATCTCGACATCGAATCCCAATGCCCAAGCACTACATTGACGCTCAACTCTGGACATCGCTTTCATCTCTCCTTTTGATGCCCAAAATACAACATTGACGCTCGATTCTCATCATCTTAATCTTAATCATTTTAAGCATAAATCCTAGTTAAATGACTTGTCATTTCTTGATTATTCTTAATATTCTACTTATTTAATTTTTATGCATTGTTTTTAAAGTATGACAATTTTAATAACATGCCCAACTTATATCCGTCTTATATTTTCAATAATTGATGTATCTCTTGTATGTGTCGTGTTGTTGTGTCCTTGTTTGCGCATCCTCGTTATTACCTAATTTATCCTATTATAGGAAGAATCTTACTGAACATGCAAAAACTAAGAAGGTAAATAAATGAATTATAAATGAAAAAATTTAAAGTGTATGAGTACTTATATGGTACTTGCTTTACAACCACCTAACAAGGATGAGATTTAGAGAATCTGTGTGGATAGTTAAGCAATTAATAAAATCATAATCAAGTATTGATTTTCTATAGCAAGATTAGATGATAAGCTTAAAATAATGAATGGAACTATAATTTTCTCTAAAATTAATCTAAGTGTTACCATCAAGTATGAGACAAAAAAATGAGTTGAATACTATTTTAAAATACAAGGATGGTTTATATGAATGACTAATGATGTCTTTCAGATTATTTAATTTCCTGAGCACTTTCATGAGAATCATAAATCAGATTTTATGATCTTTCATAGTAATTTTTTGGTTATATATTTCGATGATATTTTGATTTTCAAAAAATTAAGGGAAGAATATTTAACACATATTAAGAAAATCTTTACAACAACAACAACAACATCAAGCCTTTATCCCACTACGTGGGGTCGGCCACATGAATCCTTTTTCTCCATTGTGTCCCATTAAAGGTCAAATTCTCGTTTAAATCTAATAAAGAA
>NW_021341703.1:0-294 GCF_001605985.2 Dendrobium catenatum
TAAATTATTAGCACAGCACACTCAGTTGAAAAAAAAAAGGCTAAAATCTATACCATCAGATTAGTCAATAATGCTTTTCAATGATATATGCGTGTCTAAAGAACGCCCTTATCAACTTCTTTACATCAGTCATTGCTGCATCAATTTCATAAGAATCTGATGTGGACTGGGGGGCAACTTTGACTCCAATAATGGTCGAAAAGACCCTCCAATACTTCCAACATTAAGATGATATTTCAGAAAAATCCAAGCAAATGCAATGATACTTTTTATCACTTATAAGTTTCATACAGT
>NW_021341704.1:0-213 GCF_001605985.2 Dendrobium catenatum
ATAAACTCACATTCAATCAATTAATTACACAAAAAAAGTAAGATCTTCTAGAGCATTTAATGAATTAATGTTCCTTTCATGTTGCAATGCTCTCCTAATTAATCATTATATAATAATAAAAACATCAAATCTTTATCCCACTGCGTAAGTTCAACCTAACCAATCTTTATAAACATCATCAACATCAACATCAAGCCTTTATCCCACTACGTG
>NW_021341705.1:0-835 GCF_001605985.2 Dendrobium catenatum
ATAATCATGAGGGTCAAATCTAGAAATAGAAAAGAGTAGCAACTAATGAAGATTCCAATCCTCTGAGAGAAGCTATGAGTCCACCAAGGAAAAGGCATCAGGAGCGAAGCTATTTATTAGTATTACAATAAAGTGGGCGTTCATAGCTTTGTGCTTCCATTGTAGATCTTGTTTCCCTAATTTACAATGCATAATATAGGTGCAAGATGAATATTGATTAGTGTCTCACTTTCCATGATGCATGAGTATTTGAATTGCAAGTTTAATGAATGCATGCGGTGTTGTAAATGCGTAATTGACATGTGGCGATGCAAACTTCACTGTATCAATAGAGGGACTTTTAAATAATAGGAACACCGCATGATAAATACACACACAGATCCTAAATTAAGATACTGAAAAATATTTTGATGTTAGTTTTATATCCTAAATTAACATGGAAATAGAAGAATGTGTGTGATGTTGTAAGGAAGTGTGAAGAGGAGGAAGCCTACCTCACTAAATTGACTTCATCAAGGCTTGAAGCAGTTTGTAGTAATGCCTCACGTCCTATAACAACATATACCCAGCCTAATTCTAGCCAGTAGTATGCAACTGACATTCTAGAGGATCATTTAATCCAATCATACAAATCCTTTTGTTTAACATCCACTACTTATACCAAGCAAAGATACATCTTAGTAAGCTAGTTCTACTATCAGATTCCAAAATATGATCGCCAAAATTTGGAGCTATTCTATGGTTGGAAGGGATAGCTCATGGCACAAAAAAATCATCAAATTTGTGAGTCTTTCCAAAATTCTTAAGAAATTGTGAGCCACCACTTCAATCATGT
>NW_021341706.1:0-315 GCF_001605985.2 Dendrobium catenatum
AATGAGTGAAGGTGAATTGAAGATGATTGGTGCCAAGCAATCAACACAATGTGCATAGTAAAATTATCATCAAAATAATGTAAGTCCCTTATAGACTATAAGCTATGTTCAAAGATAATGAAGAGTGTGTGATTTTTTTAGCATCATTCACTTACAAATGATGGTGAAGGGTCATGCAAATTGTTTGACTGGAACAACCCACAAAGAGCATGAATGATTGTGACAATTCATATACAAGCATATGCTAAGGATTTGTGGGCTTTTATGTAATTTGCTTCAAGTAGTTTCATTTAAATGAACTTCATACAAGCCGTA
>NW_021341707.1:0-229 GCF_001605985.2 Dendrobium catenatum
AAGTCCTATAAGAGTGTATGCTTAATTTGTGACCATGCACACAAATACTTAGGGGGGGGGGTGTGATTGATTCAAAACTGGAAGTTCAAGTTTTGAGTTAATTATACTAGATGATTTATATCATCCAAGATGATAAACTCATTGAGCTAATCGTACTAGAAAATTTTGACCATCTATGATGAATCATTATGATATTGGAAAATAGCTGCCAATGGTAATTTAGACAAGG
>NW_021341708.1:0-999 GCF_001605985.2 Dendrobium catenatum
ATATAGAAGGATTGGGTTCGAACTTGAATTCACTTGTTAACCCACGCAGCATCCCTAGACGTCGCGTATGTACCAATAACACGCTCGCCGGGGCCCATGCGGGTATTTGATTACATCTACCCTTTTTAGTGTGCCTATGTGTATACAAACTATTGTGCACGTGCGGGGGTGTTCTTGGAATAGACGCCTTCTGTCTGCTTGTACGGAGGTTGCAGATCCGGTGGCGTTACGTAGCAGCTCAGGGATTGAGTTGTTCGCTGCTTTGCACAGGTAGACTGTCGTGCACTATGGTTGCTTTCCGGAGGTGTAGTGCACTAACGAATCTCCTGCTTTAGGTCTTGGGAGATTGCACTTTTCGTATTCTTCATGCATTTTGTTGTGGTCTTTAGTCTTTGCAGTGCATCCGTTATTGCTGCATGTAGGTAGATAGATGTCTTCTTTCACAGACTGAAATTGACTTCAGGATACTGCATTTACTGAAGTCTTTTTTTTTTTTGTATCTACCCCTGGGTGACATGTTATACATACATCTGTATTCGTAGAAAGATTGTATGTATTGCAGATCTTTTGGATGATTGAAAGATTGATACGAATGTCATTCTCAAGTAAGTTTGGTTGGATGCTCTGAGCCCATTTTGTTTTCATCTTTCATCACCTGAACGCATTGAGAGCTTGATGTGCTTTCTTGTAGATTATTGTTGGCTGTCAAACCATCATGTTCATTGTACCTCTTTGTAATTATTGAAATCATCTTACATTATTCAGCTACATGATTAAGATAAGTATCATGAGCTGATTGATTGTTAATTACATATAGATTTTGTAATTCCTCCTTGCAATTTCATTGATCCCCAAGTTTGTAAATTTCCATATGCATTTGAATTGAAACGATAGTCTCTCAATATTTCATTGGAAATATTGTATCATCATTCTAATGAAGTTCCTTGTCAATATTTTGTCTGAGTTATGTCTAACCTCCAAGTTAGATTTGCATTCCCA
>NW_021341709.1:0-529 GCF_001605985.2 Dendrobium catenatum
CCTCGCTCTGGATAAGAGAAAAAGAGAAGAATCAGTGGCTAAATACATCACTCACTGGCGCAATCTGAACATGAAGTGTGAGTAGCAACTCGAAGAAGAACACGCCGTACAGTTGTTAATGGGAAACATTGATGACAAGATGCAACCCTTCCTGTGCATGGCTACAATCAACACATTTCAAGATTTGCTTGACAGAGTGGCCAAGTTTGAGAAACTGAACTTGTCAAGATCAGAAAATCATTCTGATAAGCCCAAGAAGGCTAAGGCCCCAGGTGCTAGAAGGGGTGAGGCCGACTCTACGTTCTTTTTCAGAGCTGATAGAGAGAAGCAGGTGATTTACAATGTAGACAAGGGCAAAGGCAAACAGCCGATGCAATATCAAGAAAAGCCCAAACATGCCTACAACCCCAACCCCCAACCAAAGTCGATATTCGGGGGCAATGATAAGCCACGAACTTATCAAGCTGGAGGCCAAAGACAGGCAATAGAAATTGGTGATAGAATGTTCCAATCCCTCAAAGATAAAATG
>NW_021341710.1:0-410 GCF_001605985.2 Dendrobium catenatum
ATTGAGTGACTATCGCATGATCATGTGAATCATTGTACGATTGTGATTGTTTGCTTATCGTGTGGTTTGATAATCATTACACGACTAAACAATTATTATGTGATTATGTGAGCATTGTATTGTTGTGTTTATGACTTGATTGTGATATTGAATGATCACGTCACTATTGCATGATTAGATGATACTTGCATTATTGTGTGATCTTAATAAAGATTGGTTGATTGTGTAAGTGCATGACCATTGCATAGTTTGTTATTGACCACTACATGATCATTGCATAGTCATATGACTATTACATGTTTGATTATTATTATGTGGTTTGGTATGATTACATATTTATCACATGGTAGTGTGGTTACTATGTGATTGTATAATTGAGGTATGACTAGTTATTGCCATATGACTAGTTG
>NW_021341711.1:0-207 GCF_001605985.2 Dendrobium catenatum
AAGAAAAAAATATTTAGAGATAGAGAAGAATATAACAAGAGAGTACAGAAGAAGAAGTTTCCACGATAATAGAACTTTGAAGCTCTGCTTAGGATAATTTGGATAAGTAAGCCAAGTGGAAGTGGGGAATTATAGGAGGTAAATTATTACGCTTAATGGGGTTATTACATTTAGTTTAGAATATAAGCCATTATTTTATGTATAGAT
>NW_021341712.1:0-346 GCF_001605985.2 Dendrobium catenatum
GGTTCAATCCACAAATGGAAATGACCCCATACACCCCTGATTATGACTGTGTTGAATGCAAATTTGGTGGCAAAACCACTCGGTTCAGAGGGCCCCGGGTCATAACCGTTTACCTGCAGTGCCATTCGGCGGCGAAACTGCTGGTTAGAGGACACGTACCACTTCCTTTCTGGCAAGAGATTATTTGAGAATGGATCATAGTGATATTTTCAACTAGGCATTTGGCTCTTTGTGAGCTAGAGTTTATTTGAATTTGTCCACCCCGGCAGACTATTGCGAAGGGTGAATGGGTTTTTCTTTAAGTGTTGAGATGGATAGTTTCATTTTTAAATATTTTTGGGGTTTT
>NW_021341713.1:0-377 GCF_001605985.2 Dendrobium catenatum
GTCCTCTTCAAAGCACCCTGGATAGCACACAAAATGGGGCAATGATCAAACACTAATCTCGTGAGGTGCTTCACCTTCAAACCCTGAAAAGAATCAAGGATAGAGGAACTAATTAAAAACTAATCCAATCTAGAATAGATCCGGCTCCTTGCATCCTTATTGTTGGTCCACGTGAAAGCAAGCCCAGTAAAACCAGGAACAATCAACTCATTAGCTACCATAAAATCACCCATCTCACTTGCTGCCAAAGAATAGTGAAATGGCTTACCCCCTTTTTTATCCTTCTGAGACATAATGCATTTGAAGTCTCCTTACATACCTGTCTTTGTCATCATAGACCTCTGTTATCTCCCATTCAAAATTATTAACACTTCTCA
>NW_021341714.1:0-223 GCF_001605985.2 Dendrobium catenatum
GATTTCTAAGCCTATGACAGACGCCAACAACTTTGAGTGGGATATTGGGTCTTCAAATCTTTAGCTTTCTGGATGTCTTCTCCTTGGGTTCCTTGGATCACACCTCCTTGGACTCCTTGGATCTCTCCTCCTTGGACTCCTTGGATCCGTCGTGGCTTGAATATCCAAATGAAGAGACAATTCTCTCTTCTAGGGAGTATTACCTTTTCTCTTTGGATATCTG
>NW_021341715.1:0-268 GCF_001605985.2 Dendrobium catenatum
CCGTAGCTAGGTCGCCTGCGTCCATGCCTGCCCGTAGCCTGGCTTCCTGTGTCGGGTCGGGTAAACCTGGCAACCCGCCGGGTCGGTTCCGGATTCAAATTTCTTACCCGTTTATCTACTCGGATCGAGTTAGGGTCGACCTGTTTAAATCCAGGTTAGTTCCAGGTTCGGCCAAAACCCGGTTTTGACAAACTTAGAGTGGAGTGTTCATCCTGCTGTAATTAGGGAAGCTGGTTGTGCAGTAGAAAAAACCACGTTTTTGTGATGA
>NW_021341716.1:0-303 GCF_001605985.2 Dendrobium catenatum
CGATGATCCGTGATTGTATGGAGCACGCTAGGAAGTGCCACCAATGCCAGATTCATAATACTGTTATCCACCAACCTCCTAATCCGTTGCATCCCACTGTGTCTTCTTGGCCTTTTGAGAGTTGGGGCACGGATGTAGTGGGTCCTATTGACCCTCCTTTTTCTAAGGGTCATAGGTTTATTCTGGCTGCTACTGATTACTTCTCTAAGTGGGCAGAAGCTATCCCGCTTAAGGAAGTCAAATTAGAAGATGTAATGCGCTTCTTTCGCGATCATGTTGTCTACCGTTTTAGTGTTCCGCGCC
>NW_021341717.1:0-276 GCF_001605985.2 Dendrobium catenatum
GCAGCGGTTTCATGAGTGCTGTTGTAGGAAGGATATCGCAACGCTTTTAGCAGGTGTTTAAACCGCTGCGAAAGGGTAGCACAAATTAAAAAAAAAATATAATGCAAAAAATTGCTACAACAAAAACAATTTTTTTTTTTTTTTACATCATCATTTCAATTCTTCCATTCAACAAAAGAACAAATTAGAAAGAAACAAAAAAAAAAACTAGTAATAGGCCCGCTGCTTTAGATGAAAATAGTTAATCCAATATATTTTTATACAAAATTGACTTGA
>NW_021341718.1:0-205 GCF_001605985.2 Dendrobium catenatum
CGAGCCTCATATTGCGCAATTTTAAACCATGATGTTAAATGATGGCTTGCACAAAATGAAAGGCAAATATGAATGAAGCAAACCAAATTCTAGCAACCTTTAGAAGGGGAAAATAGGTAGAAGTTAAACAAAATGTTACAATCCTGTAATTTGCTAAAAATTGTTAAGTATGCTATTTAGATGATGCAAACCAAAATTTATGATA
>NW_021341719.1:0-334 GCF_001605985.2 Dendrobium catenatum
ACGTGGTGTTCACCTCATTTTTGTATGAGATCATTGGAACCTATCTAGGCTTCATGCTGGTGACCTAATGACGGAAGATGTTCACCTCTCAGTCATATAGGTCCAGCCTTCTACCAACTTTTAATCAACATTCAAATCATTTCCAATCAATTCCAATCATTCATTTGATTATCTTTGATATGGATAGTTCAAACTAAACCATTTTATTCTTAAAAAAAAAAATGAAAAAGAAAAAAAATTATAAAGAGGGGCGGTTGTAGCACCGCCCCCTCTAAAAAAAATTGTGGGGCCCATGTTAAAAAAAATTAAATTAATAAATGTTGTAGCCAATTTT
>NW_021341720.1:0-245 GCF_001605985.2 Dendrobium catenatum
TTATAAATGGTTTTGAGTATCAAAATTTGAGAAAACTAATTCTAAAAGAAAAATAAAACTCAATGAAGTCCCCATAAATATGTTTATAGACAATTTTGCTAAAATTCTACATTTATCATTTCTCTACTCCACCAGAAAAGAAGAAAAAATATTTTTGCTAGGAAATCATTTCCATCAAATCATATTCAACAATGTATAATGATATTGAAAGCTTACCAAATGCGTCCGTGAAAGTGAACGATAAG
>NW_021341721.1:0-423 GCF_001605985.2 Dendrobium catenatum
TCTAAAGGTTTTCGTTTGTGTAGATCTAAAATTGAATACATGGAGTGTAATTTTAATAGTAATAGATCAAGTAAGGAGATTGTGACTTTGGAATATCAAACCATTCATAAGAGTACACATTTTAGATATCTCGGGTCTATTGATCAAAATGATGGTGAAATAGATGAGGATATTATTCATAGAATTCCAGTTGAATGATTGAAGTGTAGGAATGCATCGGGCTTGATGTGTGATAAAAAAGTACCCCTCAAACTTAAGGGAATATTATATAAGATGATGGTGAGGCCTACAATGCTTTATGGTGTAAACTGTTGTCCATTAAAAGAGAAGCATAAATTTAAGTTAAGTGCTACAAAGATGTGGATGCTCAGGTGGATGAGTGGCTTTACTCTTAGAGATAGAATGTGAAACGAGCATATACGT
>NW_021341722.1:0-228 GCF_001605985.2 Dendrobium catenatum
ACCAACGGGACTCAAGTGAAGAGAGAGATGAAGAAGAGAAGAAGGAGGAGAAGGAAGAAGCTCCTCCTCGATCACCGCCGGAACTCTGCCGGATATTCGGGAGAACACCAGAATTCTGCCCAACTTCCATGGGATGTTGAAATTCTTCCCAACTCCCTCCTGACGCCGAAACTCCACTCAAGTGAAGCCGAAGTTCTCCTCTGCCACCAAAGACGTCGAACTTCTACC
>NW_021341723.1:0-257 GCF_001605985.2 Dendrobium catenatum
CACCCCTTTTTCAAGGAGATTGTCCGATAGCATGGTCTTCCCCGTAGTCTCACCTCCTACCATAATGTCAAAGAGAGGAGTATTCAACATGTATGGTATGCAAAATATCACTTGTGATGCTGCGAGTAGAAACACTATATTTGATGGAGAGTAGACGAGAAGGGACAAGATGCAAGGGAAAGTGTGGTGGTGTGCTCGAGGAGTGATTTCTCGACTTAAGAATTCTTCTAAATCACTGGCCGGCCATTTGCTCCAAG
>NW_021341724.1:0-330 GCF_001605985.2 Dendrobium catenatum
AGTTCATAGGGCTTAACATCCCTAACGAACTTTCATTAACCACATATAATGAGATTCAAAAATCCCAACAGGTCATCTAATACCTACAACTGAAATCAAAGCACGGTACTAAAACAATATGCATATCAATCAATCAAATCCATAATAGTCACTTACACATGATCATTTAATCTATGCAGATACGAAAATCAGTAATTAATGAATTATCAAAAAAATCCATAGTCATCAATAGAAGAATCGATAAACAGTAGAAAAATCCATAACGCTCAATGAATCAGTACATACGTCAAATCTCGGTCAAATTGATAGAGAAAAATTGTCATATCGTTA
>NW_021341725.1:0-221 GCF_001605985.2 Dendrobium catenatum
TTTCACATCATATTAGTTATTATTTGTGTAAGTTTGGATTTGTTTGTGTGAGTATTTTTTGCCTACTCTAACAATTAATAGGGGTCTGTTAAAAAGAGTCAACTTGTGTAAGACTCTATAGGTATGAGGCTTATTTCATGTTGGTGGAGACCTTTCAAGTTCTCTTATTTATAGGCTTAACATCACATAAACCTCTGGAAAATGCCTCTAATTTTGAGCTA
>NW_021341726.1:0-1508 GCF_001605985.2 Dendrobium catenatum
ATTCAATATTTAGTTTTTTTTCCACTTAGTGTTTACTATTCATCATTTTCTTTTAAAATAAAAAAAAAAATTTACTCCCCTTACTTTCAAAATATCATCCTCTAAGGGGGAATTTCGGAGAATATCAAATGGCTTTGAAAATTTTAATAACAATATTTGTCATCATAAAAAAGGAGGAGATTGTTGCAAATCTTAGCCCAAGTACTATATTTATTATGATAAAAAATATCATTGTTTCTTTTATATGGCTATTATTACTTATCTATTTTATTTATCATGCTAACTAACTTTTCAGGTCCACAAGTTCACTTGCAATGCAAATCAGCTCAAGATTGGGTATACTAGGAATGAGTCTATCTATAATTTTAATTACTATTCTTGAGTCAAGTCATGTATCTGGTGGACCCTAAGCTAAGTAACCTTATACACATGCACACTCAAGGGAGTGGGTAGGTGAGTTAGAGAAATTTTTTGGTTTTTTGACATAATTATACAGGAGAATTTCTATCGTACTAGATGTATAGTTAAAAATAGAAAACCTAAATTAGGGCATCTATATTAATTACGAGTGATTAAACTAATCATATTGTATGATCTATGTCACACTGGATAATTAGTTCATATTGTGAAAATAGCTGCCAAGCATAATTTAGGCAATATTTTAATTTTCAAAATTTGTACTAATCATACAGGATAATCCTCATTTTCTTGGATGATATATGATAATCATGCCTAAATTAATCCTGTGATTAGGAAAAAATTATAATAAAAATTGATTTTATTTGATAGTACAGGATGATTAATAAAGATGGTCTTAAGCGAAAGAGAACATGTATGGGATGATAAGTGACCACAACCTATCATACCAGATGAATACCATAGTTATTTAACTAATTATCTATGATGATTGACCCCTTTCATACTAGATGATAGAGAATTGCATGGGACGATAAGGCATCGCCAAGTATCATACTAGATAAAGTTTAGTAGTTTTATACTAATCATCCAAGGTAATATTCTAATCATCCTGGGCAATCAAACTATTTATCTTGAATATATCATACAGGCAATGCAATTCGTAATGGATGAATTATTTTTTTTTGAACTAAATCATAAAGTCTGATTATTTGATCATACTAGATGATCAAAAGCAAAATATTAAAAATTAGGGCTTCTTTTAGAGGTTCTCTACTTAAGCTCTCATATTATCCTTGAGATAGTCTTTTTCTATGGAGTTGATGTGAGAGAGAGATTAGAGAAGGAAGTGAGAGAGCTTGGGAGAGAGAGAGAAATCCTTGTGAGGGGGAGTTGTGAGTGATTCACAATGATTTCTCCAAGCAATCTTTCCACCATCTTCATCAAGATGCTTTTCTGGTTCCTTGGTGGCTCTTGGGGAGTTCTTGATTAGCATCAGATCTAAGTTCTATGCCTTCACCAGGATAGTGAAAACGGATTTCAAGGTTCTCTGCCTACTCTAAGAGTGAGTAAAAGGATTTCTAGGGTCTCTT
>NW_021341727.1:0-265 GCF_001605985.2 Dendrobium catenatum
AGAAGAAAATATTTTAGCTTATAAAAGAGTATCTATTCATAAGCAAAGTAGGTGAATACTATAGAATAAAATAAATAACAGAATATTCTTATTTATGAGGATAGAGATATACTTAGAAACATATTTGATTATGATATGCAATAACCATATCCATCAATCCATCAAAGGGGTTAGTCTCCCTTTGATTTATATTTCTACTTTATTAAATAGGGAACATCTTTCTTATATAATATTATTGAATGATAAGAGTGTATATAGGCGAAAT
>NW_021341728.1:0-433 GCF_001605985.2 Dendrobium catenatum
ATACATATATGTTGTTTGTTTACTAGGTGTGCAATAGAACAGCATGTTTTTCCTAGGTTTCTTCTATTTGTTTGATTTGGATGTGGCATGGGCTTGTGATACGATAAGCTCTTAGGATAAAAATAAATCTTCTACCCCTTTAATTGTAATAAATCTAAAATCAATTTATGCTTCATGTTTTCTAACAAGAAAATTTGCATGGCTCCCTTCAAATAGCCAAGTTTTCAAAATTAAAATAAACAGCAGTCCAAAAAAAGTGTCTCATGTACAAAAGCCCTCACTTGAGGACTAGATAACAAAAAATCTGCATTTGTGAGTCTGCATTATGCGCGCCCTACATACATATGCATCTTGGCCTCAAAGCTAAGTTATAAGCCCTACTTCCTAAATAAAAATAACCCTCCACTCTACATTTGCATTAAGACCGAACGAC
>NW_021341729.1:0-524 GCF_001605985.2 Dendrobium catenatum
TAGGTAAAGGGAGAAAGAAATAAATAGATGAATATTTACAAAAATAGAGGGATGAAGAGGGAGGGAGATAGAGATAGAGTAAGAGAGGGTGAGTAGTGAGTAAGAGGGGAAAAGAGTGATGGAGAGAGAGAGAAAGAAAGTGATAAAGATATGATGAGATAGTGAGAGAAAGGGTTAGAGATAAAGCTAGTGAGTTGGAGATGGTGAGGGAGAGAGAGAGAGAGATGGAGATATAGTAATGGTGAGAGTGAGCGAACTCCGGTTTTGCTAAACTTCCGATTCAACAAGCATCGAGGGTGGCGGAGACGAGTGCCTAAGCAAACCTTCGCCGCAAGCAAACCTTCTCCGATCACAGTGAGCGAACTCCCTTGCTTAACTCCCGATCCGACAAACAGGAACTTGTCGAGGGTGGCGGAGACGGAAGCAGAGGAGGATTCGCCTGGTATAGAGGAAATTTGTGAGGCAGTAAGGGCATTACCGTATTTAACATATCTATGAATAGCGGGAAGCAGGCGAACCGCAGA
>NW_021341730.1:0-363 GCF_001605985.2 Dendrobium catenatum
GTGTCCTATTAAAAGTCAAATTCTCGTTTAAATCTATAATGTCTAAAAAATTTTCTAAAGCGCTTCATCAACTCCTAATAATCAAACAATTTCTAATATTCAAAGAATTCTAAAAATCGTTTAAATCCATCCCCAACTATTTAAGCCGCCACTTAGGACTCCTTCAACTGAAATTATAATGCGCAACAAATAAGTGAATTTAAAAAAACACAATGATTCAACTCTTTTTTAAGGGAGGTTAATGGGCCCACAAAAAGAATTTTATGCGATCATTTAGTTCTTTATGTGGCCGTGTGAAGTCCTTTGCATAGGCACATCATGGGCTAAAAAAATTCATGACTTATCCTTAACAAGAGTTTGGAT
>NW_021341731.1:0-587 GCF_001605985.2 Dendrobium catenatum
ACAGAGAAGAGAAGCACAGGAAGGGGACTGGACATGTTCGATCCCTCTAAAGACCTCTGCCTCCCCTCCAAAATTAGTAAATCATGCGACTACAACCTTTGGTAATGTCAGACTTCGGGCTTCAAGGCAAATCGAGACCGTAGGATCTATTTCCCAATAGAATACTAAATTCAAATGGGTTCATAATGTCAATGAAGCCACAATTGGAATTAGGCTGAACAAATTAGGCTAAAATAAACCACAAATCAAACCTAATTTGACTTAATCCAGGCTAACTTAAGATTGAGTCGACTCGACCAAATTAATTCAATAAAAATCAACTCAAAATAACGCCAATTTGAATTGAATCAAGTCTAATAAAACCCGATCAGCTCGATCAAATGCGCTCAAGGGTAAAAAAAATAAAAATAAGGCCAGTAGTGGTCTCTCCTAAAGACTCACCCAATATACTTGTCAAAGAGAAGGGATCATCAAAGATAGGGGTCCATATGTACATCTTTTTAACAAGTTCACATATCTATGCTATTTGTACAGATCACACAACATGGATTATTTTTTCTATTTATTTTATGCTCAATCTTTCATAT
>NW_021341732.1:0-1776 GCF_001605985.2 Dendrobium catenatum
GGGAAGATGACAATTGCTTATTATGGCACACCCATGATAAAATTATGAAAATAAAGGTATATGGGATCGGTTACGAACTTTGAGATGTGAGTTGGAGATATCTACAATAGAGATTCAATGAACATGACGGACACTTGGCTTCACTATATTTTCTTAAGGAACGAATTCATGAAATCGGTCATGACAAAGGTACAATTAAGGAGGGATTTGGAAGGTCGATGCTTAATATAGATCATTATATTCTATAGTATAAATGATGTCATGTACACGATGAATGGCTTTTAGATTCTGATAAGAAGTTAATGGGATGTGTTGAACAAGGAAAGAAGAAGGAATTTCTAAATGAAAAAGAATGGTAGCATATTCAATATGATTTTGAGTTCAACTTAATAAATGTTGTCAAACTCAAATACATCTCCAAGCTTGCGTTTTATACCTACTTAGGATATGTAAGATTATGCTGATGTACCTATTTCATCTAAAATCTATACTAATTTACCTAGTTATGAATATGTAATATTATGATCCTATTTGTTATGTCGGGGGTCTAATATTATTTGTAATTATTCTTCAATGAATGTTAGTTTGATGTGATTTAACTTTAGACGGTAAAATGTATGAAATCTGTTAGTTTTTTAAATTTGTCGTCTTCAAAATACTCTTGTATAAATTTGTTTAATATCAAAATGGCATGAAAATATAACAAATATGCACTACATAGTTAATGTCAAAGGAGTACAATACCAACATAAAAAAAAAAAACCTAAAGCAACCAAAAGATACATGGTACAAATCACTAATGCCTCCTCTTATGTCGATGTGGCATCACATCAGTACTTGGAATGAAATTTTGTGGTGCATGTAGTGGCTAGTACATGAATGGTGCTACTCCTCAAAACTGACATCAGGATGTGTGACTAGAGGCTCATCCAAGGAAGAAGGTATGAATTCAGGTGTGAAGATAATGTCAATATATGGTGTGAAGTGGATTTGGGAGGGACCAAAATTAGGTTAAGAGGATGGTCTTGCATCATATGGATCTGCAGCATGAAGGGGAGGACTAAACACTGTCTGCTGAGTATCTGTCTCCTTAAAGTAATGAGCATCATCAATGTAAATCTATTGGCGCACTCTGACACATGTCTCCTATAATGTTTATGTCCAACTCCATGGGTGTATCAGCAGTCTCGTTGAAGTATGATTGCAATCTCCTCTCCATGTTCATGAAGAAATCACGCTGCACAGATTTTTAATTAACCTTAAGCTTATCAGAAAAATAAATTTAATGCTCCTTATATAATTTTAACTTACTCTGTGACATTTTATTGGTGATTTGATATAGTATGTAGGAGGATGATCCACTGATGCCTTTAACATGTATAGTGTTATCCAAAATAAAATTATGATAAGTAATGCTTCACTTTTTAATCATAGTTAAAACCATGAGTCTTCCCTAAAATAATGTATGCTCTCCTACTCTCCTACAATGCAATATATGATTTGCTGGGATAATCCATATTTTATTTTACATTACTCATCTAACTCTAAAACCAGAAGTCCTTTCATATCAGTGGAGGGCAATATGACAACGACTGTCCCTCGATCAGAATCCCATCACAATCTACACACATACATCCTCACGACGAATCTTAATACTAATTTCTAATGCGATGGACAATCAACTTCATGTACTCAATATGTATTATATTTAAGGCTTTCGATTATTCTTCTAGGTTGTATAAGCTTAAACACTGAAGGCCAATAATTCCCCCCCCT
>NW_021341733.1:0-344 GCF_001605985.2 Dendrobium catenatum
AAAAATGGTAAGAATGTCAAGATTTTCTTCTAACGTTGTTTGCTTTGGATGTAGGAAGCCTGGACATATGAAAAATCAGTGCACTAATTTGAGAACTCTTCCTACAAAAAAAAAAAAGCAAACAAATTATAAACTGGTCAAATAATGAAAAGCAAAAAATTTCTTGGGCAGACCTGGTCTCTGAAGCATCGGACCAGGAGCAAGATGGTGCTTAAACCTTTGTTTTTATTTTTTATTTTTTGCATGTTTTGTTTGATCTTTTGTTTTTGTGATTTTTTTTATCTTTTTCTTTCTTTTCTTTTTTTGTTAAATTTTTTTTTGTGTTTCTCTCTGATCAACACACA
>NW_021341734.1:0-584 GCF_001605985.2 Dendrobium catenatum
ATATTGTCCTGATTAAAAATGCTTAGAAATAAGAGTTGGGTACATCAACCCTCTCAGGTCTTGCATTAATAATAGATTCATGCACTCTATGCACCTTTAGTTATTAAATGCTTGCAAATGATTTGATTTGGAATTTAATACACCTCTTTTTTTTTCTAAGATCTCTTCATCAACATTATCATCAAAGATAAGCATATTAATATAAAGAATACTCTGATACCTATCATATGTTAATTTAAGTTAATCTGAGCATGCTGCATCTGTAAATTTACTAAGAATTAGTACTGTACTTTTTTTCTATTAATTAATTTCAATCAATAATTAGTACTAATTTACATTCTTGTCGTTTAGTATAATAACAAGATTTTACAAAGAAATAAATCTACAATAGTTCTTATTTTATCGAAAATTAGTTTTATTTTTTAATGATAAATTGTATCATTAGAATGAATTTGTTTATAAACAGGAGGTAATCATTAAAATCTACTGGATTATTTATTTAAAATATTTATGAACAAGCTTATTTATATGAAGAATCAGTTGTTGAGCTTGTTTATCGGTGAATTGGTTCATTTACTAACTCA
>NW_021341735.1:0-314 GCF_001605985.2 Dendrobium catenatum
ACTATGCGATAGATTTAAAAATAGGGGGTAAGATTATTTTTTAATTTTAAAAAATGTTTGTTTATTTTTTTTAATTAAAACAAAATGCAAAAGAAAGAGACAAAAATTCAATATAATCAGAAAATGCGTAAGATAAATTATTTAATAAAAATGAATAGACATACAAATATTCAACAGCTCCCCTTTTTGACATCACCAAAAAGGAGGATCAAACACAAATATAAAAGAAGCTTCAGTTCATGAAAAATATATAAAAAAAAAAGAATACAAAGCTTAACATACAAATCCTAAAAGTAGGAAGGCCTTGATCAGGT
>NW_021341736.1:0-1280 GCF_001605985.2 Dendrobium catenatum
ATGATCTTTCTTTATTAGATTTAAATGAGACTTTGACATTTAACCGGACACAATGGCGAAAAAGGATTCATGTAGCCGACCCCACGTAGTGGGACAAAGGCTTGATGTTGTTGTGACTTCTTTTTGTCTTTGGCAAGAAAATTGTTTACCAATCTTCTATTCAAAAAATTAAGGGCTTGGTGCCTTCTCATGTTACTCTTTGGTTTTGAAACATAGACTAACCTTTTTGCAAGCTGATATCTACATCACAATGTAGATGTAAGCAAATTTAAATCAGGTAAAACAGGAAATTAACTTACTGCTTCAATAAGCATTTGCACTTCAGACTCCTCAAGCAGGGAGCCAAATTTTGAAAGCCCATTTTTTAGCTCCTCATACGAGACAATGCCATCATTATCAGTGTCCATCATCTTAAACTTCTCTTTCATATCTTCAACCTCTTCAGTGGATAAGTGGTCAGCAATGACCTATCAGGAAATTTATGCAAGCTAGAGTGATTTAATCAAGAAGCAGATTTAGAGTGTTGGTATGGTCAAGTAAGATTTCTTAATATAGGTAAGTAGGAACCATAAAATAAATTGAAAGAGTCAAACCAACCCGTAAAGCTTTCCTTTTAAATCTATTCATCCTTGAGAACTGTTTTAGCCTTGATTTCACAACGTCACCAAGAGAAACATTTGGGGCTTTCTTAGCATTTTGAAGCCAGGGATGCTCTAAACAAAGAAAAATGAGCAAAAATAGTAAGCGTGTTTGTGATGGTAACAAAAAATGACAGAACGATAAAAAATGAATGGAGAAACCATTACATCACATCATGAATGCAAATTTGATTTCCAGCATATGCCTACTGAATGGGGAAATTGCCAACCAAATTCAACTTCTACCAACTATACAGAAAGTAAACTGTTACGGAACCAACCAAACCGGCTCAGGAGGGGCCGGTCCAATTCTACAAGAGGCGGGCTAAGCCGCCTCCTTGATGTGTTTCCACCCAGCTTGTGGGCCCCCCTTGAGGCGGCAATAGAAGAGAGGGGAAGGAATTTTGAAATTAGTTTATATTAGGGAAGTAGATTTAATTAATTAAAAGATTTGATATAAGATTTGATATCTTTTGTATTAATTAAATAATATCTTATATTAGTTTTTAAGGAGGTGGATTTAATTAATTAAAAGATTTGATATCTTTTGTATTAATTAAATAATATCTTATATTAGGAAGTTTTTAAGGAGGTGGAGTTTTAAAGAGGTGGAGAGGGCTATTTAAAGGGGATGAAGGGGCT
>NW_021341737.1:0-548 GCF_001605985.2 Dendrobium catenatum
CGAGACTGTACTTTATTCTCAATGTAGTATTCGATTAAAAAATAGGAGAAAATCAAAATTTGCGTAGTGACATAATTTTTCCCACCAAGGTTTTTCTGGCGACTCCGCTGGGGATCAATCTTCTCTCCATCTTTAGCAGTGTTTTCTACCCTTTAATTGGTAGTATACTTGTGCTTGACATAGGTTGTAACTACCCTTCTTCCGCCAGTTCTTTTATTCATTTCATTCTTGGATAATTTAGCCGGTACCTAAAAAATTTTTAGAGGTCTTGTTTTGGACCCCGTTAAAAAATTAATGGGGAACTCCTTTATAATGGCCTTTTTGTAAAATAAATCCCCATACTAATTCGAACATTGTAGTTACATTGTTCTTGTAGCTTGATGTTTGAGTTAGCACTCGGTCCAAAAATATAAAAAGTTGAAATTAAAACACTAAATAAAATTCATCCTTATCTCAATATTTTGTATTATAGTTATATTTCCCCATATAACTCAATATATATGAAATGAGAAAGGATTTAGTTTATTTAGTTGGATTAATTAAACTTT
>NW_021341738.1:0-318 GCF_001605985.2 Dendrobium catenatum
TATCCATGTCCATAGCATCAATGAATCAATACAATATATATATCCATCCATATAAATATCTATGCTCAGTAGTATCAATGCTCAGCGATCAATCAATAAAATCGATGAAATCGTACGATACAGTAAATCCATAAATCTGATCAAATCAATAAAGCAATAAATCTATAGGTCAATACAGCACACATGCACTTCAATACAATAATACTGAACAAGTACAATCACTAGCAATTTTGCTGTTGTAGAATCCATATTGCTGTTGTAGATATCCATACGTTGGTTTGAATAAGAGTCGTCACTCTGTGCCCATTGGCCGCCCGT
>NW_021341739.1:0-344 GCF_001605985.2 Dendrobium catenatum
TTAGTGAGATCATTAAGGACAATAATTAAGGACATGTGTTTAGAGAACTTAGAATATTTCCAATAATTAGGATTCACTTCCTCTTGTGTTGAAACTTCAAACACTTGAACTTAGGGACATATACAGCCACTAGGAAAAGTTTTACTGATTTTTGAAACCATTAAGATACTTAATTAATTTTCCTAAGATCAAGCCTTAATTAAGCTCTAAATCTTCCAGAAAATGTAATAAATCATATTTAAACCCAAAAATTATATAAAACCCCTCTAATTGACCATATTTCAATCCTTAACAAATGAAAATTAAAAGCTCCTTGATTTTACAGCAATTCTGCCCTTAATCTA
>NW_021341740.1:0-245 GCF_001605985.2 Dendrobium catenatum
AACATGCAAATAGTAACTTTCCTAACAATCTCCCCCTATTTGATGATGGCAAAATAATTATTGTTTGTATAATTTCAAATTCTAAGAATCTCCTAAACTCCACCTGAATTAATGAACATATAAAAATAAGGAGGCATTAAAATTATTTTTATTTTCAAAATTTTTAGAAATACAAAATAAAATAAAATAAAATAAACTCACATACACTAAACAAAACAAACACACAACGATACGAATACACAAGA
>NW_021341741.1:0-1554 GCF_001605985.2 Dendrobium catenatum
ACGATAAAAACCCCTACTCTCTGACTTGTGCCATGCTTTGATCGTCCCGGGACGATCCCAGATCGGCCCGGACGATGCTTACAGGAAAACTTTCCTGTAACTTCTGTACATATTCTGGAACAAACTTTGAACTGATCATCCCGGGACGATCCACGATCGGCCCGGACGATAGGAACAAAACTGCTGTTACATATGCAACCCTAAGTTTGTCACTAACTAATAATATTCTGCTCACTAATGGGTCAGCGGATTTGAAAAATTAAATGCATGGTGATAGTGAGATTATCAAATTAAATTGCATATAAACTTAATTAGAATTATCTTCAATAGAGAAGTATAAATTTTGCAAAATTCAATTGCACGTAGCTATATCAAATTAAATCTTTCTTATGGTGATAGTGAGATTAACTTTGATTAATATCTATAACGATTAGAATTTGATATTTATAAAAAAATTTAGATCATGATTTTATTTATGTCGTGATTAAATAATGATAATAATGAGGATAACAGTGATAAACTAAAATCTGAAGGCGAATGTTTTAGTTCAAAGACCAATAAGATTAAAAAAGAAAAAAATATATAATTCACTTTTCTTCAAAACCAATTAATTTAAATATGGCAACAAGGAAATTGTTGATTTGCAAAATGAGGATGATCTTAACATATCTCCTTAAATTATAATCTGTAAATATACAAAAGATTCATTAAAATGACTAATTATGTTTTATTTATGGTTCTAACATTTGAGAATTCAGCAGTTAATGGGGAGTAAAATATACAATTGATTTGAATATAGGGGGGATTTGTTTTGTTGAAAAAAATATATAGAGTAAAATAGAATGCAATATTAAATGAATGTTATGTATTTCAAATATTTGGAGTTATTTATATAAGTATTGTTGCATCCTAGAATATTCGTGGCAATAGAGAAATATATAGTTTAACGTTTTAGCATTTATACGAAGATCCAACACACAATCAGATAAGTGAGAGGGTGTAACATTCATAAGAGACACCATAGTTTTTATGTAGAAAACCACTGAAAAGGGGAAAAAACCACGAGGCTTGACCCAGTTTGAATGAATCTACTAGTATTTGCAGTCGATTACAAATGAGGCCCTTCTTAGGGAGAAGGCCTTGGTTTGATGTTACAAATATACATCATATAGAACACATACATGGTGGGAGTTACAATAATCAATATAGACATATTTGTTTGGTTGGAAGGGTCATTGTCGACAAGAGACAAAGGTCAGAAAGACCGTTGTCTGTTGATGGAGGTCGGAAGGACCATAGTAGGCGATGAAGGTCAGAAGAACCGTAGTCATCAGGAGATAGGAGTCCGAGAGACCATAGTTGGCAGGAGATCGGGGTCTGAAAGACCATTGTCTGGTGAGGGAGATTGGAATGACCGTAGTTGGTAAGAGACCGGAGTCTGAAAGACCGTTGTCTGGTGAGGGAGGTCGGAATAATCATAGTTGGTAGGAGACCGGGGTCTGAAAGATCGTAGTAGAAGGGTGGTACTTCAGTAGAACTCCGGGCGTCAGGTGG
>NW_021341742.1:0-1011 GCF_001605985.2 Dendrobium catenatum
AACATATATACTATTATATTGATATATGTCACACTATCATTTCATAGATAATCTCACACAAAATGAAAAAAATAAAAATAAAATATTATGATCAAAATTTTCATTGGGATGGATCTCAAAACCAACTAAATTTGCTTTGAGATCAATGCAATACATAATTTGACTATCTTTTCATATATTACACTCATCTCAAGACAAATTTAACGACTCTAAGATTCATTATGATCAAGATTTAGTCAAGAATATTCATACTACAAAATTTTCCCATATGCAAATACATAATCTATCATTATTTTGCACAAAATCATTAAAAAAAACTATGAATCAACACCTGAACTGAACATAAAGTAACATTGTAAGGAAATTTCAGAAATTTCAAAGCTATTTTCAGTATTTAGACTAAAATCTACCCTAAAAAATATAATAATAATAAAATAAAATTTGACCAAATCATGAATGGAATAAACCTACATGCCTTCAACTAGCAGTCTAATGTACCCGAAATGAAACCTCTGCGTCTCTTGTAGTCACTGATGCTGAGTGTGAATCCTTTACTTTTTCCATACTTGTCAGGCACTGCATAATGCCCAATGGTTGCTTCTATCTTTCGCTTCCTCTCCATGAAGCCACGTTGAACACCCTCAGCTCCTCAAAATTTGTTCAGAGCAGCCAACAAAATCGGCTAGTCAAAATTATGCAGAGCCATCAGTTCTTCACCATGATCAACCAGAGGTCTAGTGTCAATCAGCTTCCCTTCATCTTTAGCCTCCTCCATGGCTGCCACAAGGGCTGCCTTCCCGGCTTCTTCAGGCTTGTTTGTATCATGATCAACATTTGTGATTTCTTTATTACTATAAACCACACACTGAAGAAGAGGCTTAGTCCATTTTCGGGCTGAAGGATCATAACCTTCTTCACCAAACTTTAAGTTTGTATCAACTGGCTTTATTTCTGATGCTTTTTTATAATTCTCAGCTCTATTTTTGCGATTCATCTCCAATAATCTGAAAG
>NW_021341743.1:0-340 GCF_001605985.2 Dendrobium catenatum
GTGACTAAATCTATGCAGCATATTTTATTCGTTATTGCATCAAACCCAACTTTTGTCCACTTTGATCCATAAACCCAAACAAAATGTATTTAGAGCATAGGGCTTAAGATCAAGTAGTTCATGAAAGTTGTGGCTCTCATGCTCCATGGTTGCTTCCATCATGGTTTAGCAAAGTTCAAGAATGTAACTCTCAACAAAAAACAGCTTTAATTTGATGGATGGTGATGTGAACTATGGAAAGCTTTTATGTGATGGTAAGATTATTTAAAAATGTAGAAGTTATGTGTTTAGTTTAGTCTTACAACATATAGTTTAGTATTACTTAAAATATATATATATA
>NW_021341744.1:0-248 GCF_001605985.2 Dendrobium catenatum
ATTTGAACTGATCAGCCGGGACGATCATGAGATCGGCCTGGACGATCTAGCCAATTTTAAATCATCCATTTTGCATTCAGGGCGATGCTCTTTCCGATCTTCTGAGATTTGTGCTGATCGGCATGGACGATGCCCATATCGGCCGGGACGATATTGTCAGTAACTTGTAATTAATGAGCTCCTTTGAAGCTCTTCTATTTAAGTGCTCTTATTCAACATTTTGAATAATCTTTTGCTGCTGCCTTGAC
>NW_021341745.1:0-415 GCF_001605985.2 Dendrobium catenatum
ATTTGAAACATATGCTCATTTGAAATTATGCTTCAAAGCTACATAATTTAGATTCATTAATGTCTCACTTGGCCTCACAATTAATCTCCTAAAGTAAATCAACCTATACCTTATGGGAGTTCATTTCGATATTCTAATCATCGGATTAGGTTGCTATCATTCAAATTCTGACCCTAAACAAAGCTTAATTGAAAAACCATAGCATAGAACCTAATTCCATATAAATTCATATGGGTGAAATTTCTAATTTATAGGTCAAATAATGACCTATGAACGTGAGATGATCAACTGAAGCCCTTAGAATTTTCCAATCGACCAGAAAATTTTTGGGTATGTATAACACATGCCCAAGAATCATCCATGTCAATTTCAGCTAATGATAAGTTTTATTTTGTGTGTAATTTTAGGAAGTACT
>NW_021341746.1:0-324 GCF_001605985.2 Dendrobium catenatum
AGCAGACCAAATACTATTATGACCCGGACGAAAAAAATCATGGGACCTTGATTGGGTCTATCATCACTTCCTCACCATCAATTTTAAGTGTGAGATGATGAAATTTCTAATTTTAAATATAAAATTTTCAAATATCAACACATGCTGCTACTTTACATTAGACACCACAAACCTCTACGTAAAATGGGAAGAGGCCGGAGCGCGAATTTTCAGAGCCAACAGATAGATAGAGATGGAGAGAGAGAGATGGAGAGAGAGCAACTGTCAACAAGTGTATTAAGTGTTGTTGACACTACATTAAGCATAGAACTTGAGCCCAACACT
>NW_021341747.1:0-227 GCF_001605985.2 Dendrobium catenatum
TTTTCTGCGTGGCAATGATAACCTATGTTGCACGGATACTCCTATTTACGAGGCGTGCTGTATCGGACACGTGTCGGATACGGATATGCCTCTGATACGGCACGGATACGTGTCGGATACGGCTTTGTTGTGTCAAATTAAAAAAAAAAAATGGAGCCGCAATTTACCCTATTATTTTTGACTTTTCGGTGTTTCCGCTCAATATCCATATTCATTTATGCAGCTGA
>NW_021341748.1:0-202 GCF_001605985.2 Dendrobium catenatum
ACTAACTTTTTTGGGGGCATCTGTAAATATCCTTTTTTTTCCTTTGATTATTGTTTATGTGTCAATATCAATCTCTATTTTTCAGGGTGATATTGAATAATTTTGAGAATAAAAAACAACTGAATTTTTATTGCAATCGAATTCCACTTTATTCGGACTTTATTAATTTTATAAATATTTTATTATATTGCACCATGTTGCA
>NW_021341749.1:0-290 GCF_001605985.2 Dendrobium catenatum
TCGGCTCGTCGGCTCGCCGAGCAGCTCGATGGAGGAGGCTTGGAGACGATTTTGCTCGACGGCGGGAAATGCAAAATGACGGGCGGGAAATGCAAAATGACAGACGACGGAGCCTCCGAGCTCGTTTGCTTCGTCGGGGCACGGCAGAGGCGGGAAACACAGCTCTACATGCGGAACTCACGACGCTTGCTGGTCGCACCTCGGGATGGCTGAGGATGGAGGCTCGGAGCTCGCGTGCAGCGTGCTTCATCGGAGCTTGGCAGGACGACAGAACTAACGGAGCTCGATGG
>NW_021341750.1:0-355 GCF_001605985.2 Dendrobium catenatum
CTTTCGCTTCTACGACAACGTTCCCTTCCTGTTGGAGTGGTAGTTACTACATTTTTTTATCAGAATAAACAACAGGAGCTCGCTTGCTGTGAAGGAAACTTTCTCCCTTTCGAGCGCTTCTTTGGCAAAATCCCATAAATCCACCGAATCAAGGATTTCGTAAATCCAGGATTTACGACGAAACGAGGGAATTTTTTGTCAACATCGGCTTTGATTTACTGTGAGATTTAGTTTTGCATTTTTGGTCGTTTGATTGGATTTAGCTCGCTGGCTGTGAAGGTAACTTTCTCCTTTCGCGCGCTTCTTCGGATAAATCCCACTCGGATTTACTAAATCCGGCTACCCCTCGGATTTA
>NW_021341751.1:0-253 GCF_001605985.2 Dendrobium catenatum
AGAAACCGCTCGTTTCTTGTGGCTCAAACTTCCCAGACCCGGCCCCGCCCACGTGTCAATGCCAGTCCTTCTCCACTTCTCCCTTTCCTCTCTATTAAAATAAATAATTAGTAAATCAATCATCAAATATTTACTTCTACTTTTACAATTATATAAAAAATGCTACAAATACATTTTACTTAAAAATATTTAAATAGATAAGCTATTTATAATATTTAACTAAAAAATTATCAAAATATTATAATATTTTTTT
>NW_021341752.1:0-839 GCF_001605985.2 Dendrobium catenatum
TAAAGAGCATTAGATGTTTTAGGGTGGAGGTTATGCTTGATTGGACTTCGGTTAGGGTTCCTTGCTGATTTGGGCTCTAGTATCTCGTCTAGAGATTTGGGAGAGCCGATCTTCCTCTCAAATTGAGGATCACTTGTATCATATTTTCGTGCTTGTTCGGCTTTGATTTTTGTATTGTAATATATCGTTTGTGTTGATTTCTTCCAGGTTTTGTGCTATACTTGTTGTTTTTCACCAATTGGTGATAGGTTTGCTTGCAAACTCAAGTATTACCCTTAGGATTACTTGTGAACTCAAGTATTTATTATGAACTTCATTCAAATTTTTCCATTTTTTACTTGCTATTTTGCATATAAAAATTCAGGTAATCTAAGAATCTGTTTTGCTTATCCTCTTTTCTCTTTATCTATAGATGAAGGATGTAGCTTAGAAAGTTCATGATTACCTATGTGACAACCTAAAATCAATTATTATTTCAGCAGAATTATTTCTAGAAAATAATAAAACCCAAGCTTCAAAGCTGCCTTCAAGTGCCACACCAAGCATAGAGTCCCCTAATAGTCAAGTACCTCAAAAAAATGGCTTTGAAAACTCTACTGATGGAAATGCTCAAAATAATATTAAATCGGCCATTAATGATATCAGAGTGGCTGCAGATCGCCAAAGCATGGAGGTCAAGGTCACCTCAGGCTTCTAAAAGAACAATTAACAACAAGGGAGAAGTAGAATTGATGGAGCAATTTGAGCCTGTTATATATGTGACTCTTTTGCATCTACTGGATGGCACTAAGCTCTTCAAAAGAGTCAAATTAATGTATTTACCTTCGCTATGTTATATG
>NW_021341753.1:0-749 GCF_001605985.2 Dendrobium catenatum
TTTGAAAAGGACCCACCCAACGGCTCTTTTGATTAATACCATCTTCTTATTTTTCAATTCAGCTTCAGTTTCCCAAGTTGTACTTTCCCCATCCTAATTTTTGATGTCAAAAAGAAATAATTGGGGAACCCAACCTTTGTACTTCAAATTTCATATTTATCATTTTTATGAAATTTACATCAAATATAATTTTTGTTAGTGTATGGACATTTTTTTCTCTCAAATAAATCATGAAATATGTTGCAATATATCGCAAAGCTTGAATAAATGCTTTTTTTATATGTAATTAATGAAAAGTTTGAGTGTTAAAATATAAAATTAATATAAGTTGGGTGTTAAAGGAACTTTTATTTGGTCCAGTGAATGAACGTAGAGCTACGTTCAGCCGTCACTGAGATCACGCCATGCAGGCACAAAATCACGTATTTGTCAATTTTGCTCGGCAATAACGAGAAATATCATTATGTGAAGACAAATACCAAGCAATACCGAGCAATGCTGAGTAATACCGAGCAAAATCGACAAATACCGAGTTTTTTCTAGAAAAACTCGGTATTACTCGGTATTGATCTTCACAGAGCGGTATTTCTCGTTATTGCCAAACAATACCTAGCAATACCGAGCAAATACCGGGTAACTCAATGGTGACTGCACGTAGAGCAACGTTCGGTCACGTGACCTAATAATTGTTCGTGTTAAAGACCACATATCTGCTTTTTGGTTTTTTTTTACGTGCGGGGATGACTACA
>NW_021341754.1:0-267 GCF_001605985.2 Dendrobium catenatum
TTTCAATACTATATTTTATCAAATTAATGAAATGCAACTTAAAGCTAAAAAGATTAAGGATATGATACATAAAATTCCAATTAAGATTTATCATAAGCTTTGGTGATATCCATCTTAAAGATGATATTACCACCAACCACCTTCTTTTCCAAATCATTAACTAATTCTTGAGCAAGCAAGACATTGTCAAAAATGGATCGGCCTTTCACAAAACCATATTGTTCCAAAGATATAATTTTGGTGAGAATTAAAGCAAGCCTACCATTA
>NW_021341755.1:0-265 GCF_001605985.2 Dendrobium catenatum
GAGAGAAAAAAAATTTCGTCCTGGACGATTATAAGATCATACAGACGAACTACATTAAAAAAACTACTCTTAAAACAGTTAGAATTCTCGCAAAATAAAATTTGCACACATCGTCCAGTACGAAACATTTCGTTCTGGACGATTTCCACACATTTTTGGATTTTTTGAATTTTTTTTTTTATCAAGCTAAAACAAACTAAACATTCAAAACATAGAAAATAAAAACAAAACCACAGACTCTAAAATAAACTCATTCAAAACACAC
>NW_021341756.1:0-446 GCF_001605985.2 Dendrobium catenatum
TTGTGTATGTCAAAGTCAGCCCGATGAAGGGTGTGAGCAGATTTGGTCAGGTAAGCAAGCTTAGTCCAAGGTATGTTGGACCTTTTGAAATTCTAGAAAGAATTGGGAAATCTGCTTACAGACTGTTGCTTTCTGATTCGATGCCCGACGTGCATAATGTGTTTCACGTATCCACTTTGAGGAAGTGGGTATCTGACTCTGGAAAGAAGGTATCAGCTGATGAGGTTGAGATTCAGGAGAATCTGGCGTACAAGGAAGAGCCAGAGTTGATTTTGGCGTACGACGTCCGAAAGCTAAGAAGTAAACAGATTCCGATGGTTAAAGTCCAGTGGAAGCACCGGACTGCACGGGAAGCGACTTGGGAGAAGGAGTCGGACATGAGGAAGTCGTATCCGTATCTGTTTTGACGGAGTTTTGATTAGACAATGTCAAGGACGACATTTTTT
>NW_021341757.1:0-234 GCF_001605985.2 Dendrobium catenatum
TCTACAACTCTGGTAACAATCCATTCTTCCAATAACATTGCTCTGATACCAACTGTGATGCCCCAAGTTCTAACTTGGAAAGAATGTCAATCACATTTTTCAAACAATTTACCAGAGTTATCTAAAACCTTCAATTAAGCAGTCTATCAAGCATCTATGAAATTTAAAACATCAATATACAAGTCGATTTTTATTAGAAAGTCATGTACAAAACTCAGGAACTACACTACAATC
>NW_021341758.1:0-320 GCF_001605985.2 Dendrobium catenatum
AAGAAAATTGGAATTATCTTATCTTATCTTATTTCTTTCTTAATATTTAAGTGGGGTTTGCTTTCCTATTTATCTAATCTTCTACCAAGGGAAATAAGTAGGGTTTAGGTCTTTCTTGTACTCTTCTCTAGTAAGGGTTTTTCCGAGAAAGCAAGGACTTGGGTCGGTGCTTGATTTCTTGAGCGAGTGAGAGGAAGAGAGGAAGAGAGGTGTTGAAATATTTGGATTTATCATTTATATGTATGTGGAGAAGGTGAATCTTTCTTGTACTCTTCTCTAGCTTGTTTTTTTTTTTTTAGAGAGACAATCGTAAGCGTTTG
>NW_021341759.1:0-248 GCF_001605985.2 Dendrobium catenatum
GTTAAACCTAAGCTTATGTCTCAAAGGCTAACCAAGAGGGGGACTGAATTGGTAATTTAAAATTTTGCCTCTTATTGTAATTAAAAATTCAAAACCAATTTAAAAAAAATTGAGCAAGTCGATTTTTATGTTTTCAAAAATAATTTTTCAACCACAAAAAAATTAAAAATAGAAATTAAAGGCAGCGGAAAGAAAAAAGACACAAAGGTTTATAGTGGTTCGGTCAAACACGACCTACATCCACTCCC
>NW_021341760.1:0-336 GCF_001605985.2 Dendrobium catenatum
TGTGCTATAATTCAAATACAATTTTGTTTTGAAAAAAAAAACATGAAATTTGTAAAAACCATCATTTTGTTTGATGTAATTAAAATCTATATTGCCAACCAAATGATCCCTTAGATCTATTGTATGTTCTTCTTCTATGTCTAATGATACTAGTACTAATTCAAAGTTCAATATAAATGATTCAATTACAAAATACAAAAACATATGTAATCAAAATACTAAAAATCAAGAAACAATACACAACTTCTATTAAATGTACTTCTAAT
Source organism: Dendrobium catenatum (assembly GCF_001605985.2). Lineage (NCBI taxonomy): Eukaryota > Viridiplantae > Streptophyta > Magnoliopsida > Asparagales > Orchidaceae > Dendrobium > Dendrobium catenatum. Next base: position 267 of record NW_021341760.1, read on the forward strand.
TAATTAATATAAAATATATTCTTCTTCATAATAGAAGGACATGACATTTGCTCACCGCAAAACAGTGAGT
>NW_021341761.1:0-719 GCF_001605985.2 Dendrobium catenatum
AGAGAGGGAGAGAGGAGGGAGAGGGGAGAGAGAGAACTGTGAGCCAACTTTCTCAGATTTTTATTAATTCTCTTGGCTACTTTCCTAATACAAGCTAAATCCTATTAATAGGCACAAAAGCAACACCTACAGCTATACAAATAGCTACACAAAAGTAAATCTAAATCTAGGACTAATACCTAACAAAAGCTAACTCAAATTAAGACATTTATTTCATGCAAACTCACACCCATTATCTTATGCTCTTTTAGGTTATTAGTTTTGCATCATTGAAAGAAGTGTTTCTAAATTCATGCTTCAGATATTTTATTAGAAGATGATTAATTTTACAAGTTATTCAGTTGATTTAATCATATTTATTAATTGTTAAACATAGATAAATACTAACATATTTCGAACCGGATAAATTGGCAGTAGCATTGGTAACAAAAATGAGTCTAGGAAATTCCTTCTTGTGCTAGGATATGGAGAGTAGAGATTAAGTTTTTTTTGTTAACGTTGAATGAAATTTCGACGCATTTTTTTTTATTTTTTTTAATTAATTAGAAAATTATTGAAAATTCCACACATATTGGGAAACTTGAAGTTTTTTTTCTTTAAAAATTTTGGGAAAAGAAAAAATATGGGGGTTGACCCTAGTTAAAATGTTTATACTAATACAAGTCAAATATTACGAAGAATATCATTCCTCATACTTGGGAAAACATTTGATTACAGTG
>NW_021341762.1:0-665 GCF_001605985.2 Dendrobium catenatum
ATAATTTTTACCCTGAAAGAAGTATGAGCTAGGGATTAACATGATCGGATATTCTACCATTTTCAGATTGTGACATTATTAAATCTTTGATCTTTTGAATATCTAGAATTTAATTACTTGGGAAATTTGTCATATGTATGATTTGCTAAAATTAAAAAAAAAAACAAAAATTAAAAAAAAAAATTTTGTTTTTTTCTTTCCTTTGCTGGTTTTTAGTTTTTCGTTGTTATTTTTAGCTTTTTATTTTGTTTTATTTTTTTTTTTGGCTTTCTCTAATTATCTCCATCTTTCTTTAGTTTCCAAATTCTTGTCACATAGTCCTGGCCGATATCTCTATCGTCCTGCATGATATAATAATTTCTCTTCAAAATTCCATTTGTTAAACTTTTCTGAGCTTGCTGAAAAGCATCGTCTCGAATGATACCTTATCATCCTGGACGATCTAATCGAACTTTGTTACAATCATCTTGATCGTCTTGGCCGATACAATTTTCATCCTGGTCGATGCATTTATGGACATCGTCCTAGCCGATACACCAGATCTTGATAGACGATCAACTTGTCTGTATGTTTAAAATCCTTAAAATCACCCCGGACGATCTATTATTGGACAATCGTCCTGGCCGATCCACTGTTTATCCTGGACGTTATATGTGGCACTGATT
>NW_021341763.1:0-263 GCF_001605985.2 Dendrobium catenatum
GGACCGGAGGAAGCTAGTATGTCGGTTGTTTAAAAAATTTTGTATTTTGTCTTTTTTTTTTAATAGTCAACAACATCGTCTTCATCCGTGTCACTTCCAAGATGAAGTACACATTTCTTTTCTCTGGGAATGGTCGGTGCTTTGGGTAGAGTCGGCATGAAGTATCTGGCATCTTCATATATTATTACTTCATGTACTGCAAAGGGCTGAATATCACCAGAAATTATGAATTCTTCTCCTTCCCTGAGATACTTCATACACTG
>NW_021341764.1:0-977 GCF_001605985.2 Dendrobium catenatum
TCCTTACATGAAGAGGGGAAGGCTTTAAATAGCCAACGGGATAAAGAAAATACAAGGACACAATTGCCCCTAAGGCAAACACATGACGAGGCCCTTAAGCAAGGGCATAAACGGAAAGAAGTACAATAGACTCATAAAACATAAAACAAAATATATCAAATACAATAATAATCAAAAGTAGATCGTGACCGTATATCATTGATCTTCTGATGTCCTCATCACCATCCCTACTCTTCACATTGCTGTCCTATAAAAAAAAATCAAGCATGCATTATCATTCGGCTCTTGTATAAAAAGTTTGACCCATTTAATGAGCCTTCTTAAAATTAGTAACTTGTCTTATGCCCACTACATAAAATCTATGAGATAGATTTCTATTCTTTAAAAAAATATATGCTTCAATTTGGCCCTTTTAATAAAAAAGAGCATATTCCAAACATAATGACTTTTGATCAAAAATTCATCACATCACATAAAAGAACTGCAAAGCCAATAACTGTAGCTCCAACATGCTACACATAAGTTATTGACAATATCTAGCATCCTGTCAGTTTTAGTCAAATGATGAAGACCCAATATGAATCGCATATTCCCTACTCAATGAACGCTAAACTACAAAGTGGAAGAAACTGTTTCTTTCGATGGAAACATGATAATGAGATAGCTAAGGCTTCAGCAGACCCTGATAAGTACAAACCATCGTCATTATCAGCCTCATCCTTTCTATTTCTGGTTGGCTTCAAGAATCATTCACCATGTATTCCTATTGCTTAATCTTAAGCTTAATCAAATTTATGAAGATCTTCCATACTTCTTTTAGATATAAGCTTTGGTCAGCCTCTTTTCTTTTTCATATTTATTTTACATTATTTTATTATCACACTAGTAATCCTTTCTTTTGACTTCTTTATTGCCCAAAATTAAAATCGATATGTGACAGACCTTACAACAACAACAACATCAAGCCTTTATCCCAC
>NW_021341765.1:0-333 GCF_001605985.2 Dendrobium catenatum
AAACGAAGGAAAGGAATGAGCGATCTGTGCGGTCTGTCGCTCTCGCGCGAATGAATGAAGTCGAACGACGAAACCAGCAACTTCGGCACTCACCACCGGGCCGCGCGAAAGGTTTTCCCTCGAAGAATTACAGCCACTGCTCACTATACAGGTCACTATGTTTCCAAACTACCACTACAGGAAAACCCGTTATTACCGGCGGACACAATCCGCCGGAAAACATAGATAATCCGATGGAATCATACGTTTCAGTCGGACTTTTCGGCGGAAATTCATACGCCGGTTTTGGCCGCGTTGATAAATTATTTCCGGCGCGAAATTGGCGTCGGAAAT
>NW_021341766.1:0-239 GCF_001605985.2 Dendrobium catenatum
ATCGAAAATAAATTAGATTGAGTCGATCGACATCAATTAATCATAAAGAGGGCTTGAGTTGAGTTCGTTTGGAGTTGAATTAAAATTGGATTGAATTGATTTTGATTCGAGTTGAGTTATAGGTTCGAGTCGATGCTACGTCATTAGGTGTCCACCTAAGGGAAATCCTATGGGAGACGTCTACACTAGGCTACGAAGACCAAGGTGCTAGAGTCGATTTCTGGGAAATTGACCTCGAA
>NW_021341767.1:0-259 GCF_001605985.2 Dendrobium catenatum
TTCAAGATGCTAGCAGGGACTAGAGAAAGAGTAGACATAAAAAGTGGCAAAGAAAGGAAAGCTGATTTGGCAAGAATCATTTTACTGTCCAAAGAGATGCAGTTTTTTCCCCAAGTATTTAATTTATTAGCTGCAGCTTCCAACAATGGTTGAAAATCAGATGCTACCATTCTTCTTAAGGTCATTTTAATCCCAAGAAAGTTCATCTCCTTGACCACATTAAATTTAAGAATGTTGACAACTTTATCTTGGGTCTTCT
>NW_021341768.1:0-431 GCF_001605985.2 Dendrobium catenatum
AGGTTAGAGAAATCATTAATGATGATTGATCATTAATATTTGAAGGCAAACTCCTAACTATATAAATTCATATAATCATAACTTGTGAAGTATCATACAAGCACAAGCAAATAAAGAGAAGAATGAGATAAGCGGATGAGAGTAGGGAATAGAGAAAGAAGCTAGCTCTCGCTGTAGAGAAGCGAAGAAAGAATGAGAAGTATCAGCAATGTATTATTCTTCATATCCCGCCCTCGTCTTCACAGCAGGTGATTCCGTTCCCTCTCAATTAATGATACATACAAAAAGATATCTTTCTATTTATTCAGATGAAGTTTAATATATCTCTATATGTCGTCATGTAACATATTGCTTTTAATTCCAATCTTCAAATGATCAAAGCTCCAAATTAATCTTGATATGTCACCAAAAATTATCTTGATCAGGCACGA
>NW_021341769.1:0-274 GCF_001605985.2 Dendrobium catenatum
GGCCCTCACCTCCGCCGGACCACCGTCTGACGTCGTTTCTCCGTCAAATCACCACTTGAGGCCCTCACCTCCGCCGGACCACCGCCTGACATCGTTGCTTCGTCGAACCACCACTTGAGGCCCTCACCTTCGTCGGACCACCGCCTGACGTCGTTGCTCTGCCGAACCACCACTTGAGTCTCTCAGCTCCGCCGGACCATCGTCTAACGTTGTTGCTCCACCGGACCACCACTATACGCCTCACCTCCCTCGGACGACCGCCTGACGCCATTGC
>NW_021341770.1:0-234 GCF_001605985.2 Dendrobium catenatum
TTTGAAAGAGTCACTTGTTAAACAACAACATACATGTCAATGAACATAGATTAATAAATGAGAAAATTCACATTCATTTATTTATATGTCGAGTTTTAAAAGTTTTATCATATTTATTCAATTATCTAAATTAAAAAAAAAATAAAAGAGCAGGTCGTATATAAACAAAAGCTGAATTACTTATCAACTATAATAGTTTAATTATAGCACTCTCATTCTTTTAAAAATTAACAT
>NW_021341771.1:0-230 GCF_001605985.2 Dendrobium catenatum
GCCGGGAGGAAATCCAATGTTAGTTAGTGGCTGGGTAGAACTCCTTTGTCAATCGGTGTCCAGGAAGAAATCCGACGTTAGTCTGTGGCTGGGCAGAAGTCTGGTGTCAGTCGGTGGTTGAATTCCCGAAAGCCTCGACCTGCTCGTTGCGACGCCCACCTGTGACTAGTTGGATCCCGCCTAGGTTCGTCCGTCTCCTATCCTCTGGTGTGGGGAGTTGAATTCCCCTA
>NW_021341772.1:0-454 GCF_001605985.2 Dendrobium catenatum
ATTTGTCGAAGAAACACGCGAAAGAGGACTTCGTAGAATGGCACAAAATGGAGTTCGATTGGAAATGAATCGTGACATTTTTTATTTTACTGCATTTTGCAGTAAAAATGGGATTTTCGGTTGGAGATGCTCTAACCTTGATTGAAGTAGATAAGAGTGGTATAAACACTAAGAGTACATTCAACGCAAATATGACTGAAGAAACTTATCCTAAATCGTTGTATGTGTCATCGCCTCAATGTCACTTACAGGAAGTGCATTACCAACGCTAGGATATCCCCGTTTCGTTTCCAAGGCGTCCATCAGTGCTTGTATGGTGCATTCTGTTTTAATATTAGAGAAGATTTGGACCGCAATGAGGGAGCTCTTAGTGTCCTCTACCGACCCATATTCTATATTTTCAATGTATCGATTCCTTACTTCATTGGAGTTAGGCTGAGCGCTCCAAGTCGAG
>NW_021341773.1:0-247 GCF_001605985.2 Dendrobium catenatum
GACAACAACGTTAGAGAGAGTCTTAGCCCATACTTTAATGTCACCACTCTAACTGTTGTGCCCACTTCTGTTATGGATACCATACCCCACTTCTTAAGTCCCATACCTGCTAGTGACTCGTTTGGCTATCTCATTATGGTTGTGAGTCAGGACCCATCATCGTACCTTGTTCCTGATTCATTTATTTTGCCCACTATGTTCTGGTCCTTCCCTGTTAAGTACAATCTCTCTCCTAGTTGGATGAATT
>NW_021341774.1:0-2736 GCF_001605985.2 Dendrobium catenatum
TAATGTGCTTGGAGGCTTAAGGACAATGATATCAGAGTCGTCTTCACCACTTGACTGTGTCATTTCTTGATTGATATTTTTATCTTTTTCTTTCTTTCGATTGAGTTTTTGTCAAATTATTTTCTCCTTAGATTTGATCTCCAACTTAGAACGTGACGAGGACCCTTTTGGTATAAAATATGCAGCATCTTCGTAGATCCCAATTTCTTGAATTGAGAATGGTTGCAGATAACCCTTAATCATATGTTCAATGCCGTCTCGTTGGTACTTAACGTATTGGTGTAGGGTAGATGGAACCATTCTATATTCATGAATCCAAGGTCTACCTAAAAGAGCGTTAAAGGACGTTGCCGAATCAATTATATGGAACTTAGCTTCAGTTTTCAACCCTCCTATCTCTAGGAGTAAAGTGATTGAACCTAAAGCTCTCTCGCCATTCTCATTGAACCCACGAAGCACCAACCTATCGGACGAAAGCTTGCTAGTATCAATTCTGAGATAAGCGAGGGTCTTTATGTTCATCACGTTGACTGATGCACCCGGATCAATAAGGACTCTTGATAACTTAAAGTTTTGCACATCTACAGTAATGTAAAGGGGACGGTTATAGTCGGCAGTTCCCAAGAGCAAATCTTCATCAGAGAAGGTAACTCCGGGGACCTCTTTGAAGTAGAGGACCTCATCTTCTGAAGTTGAAGCCAGTTGGGCTAAACAAATCTCAAGGTCGAGAAGTGCTTTGATCAAATACTCCCTCATTTCTTTAGAAAGAAGGAGGGCATCGTAAATGCTTAGTTTGGCTGGCAACTTCCTAAGATGGGCCAAAACATTATACTCAACCTTAGGAACGACGGACTCAAAACCCAGAGTAATTAATGGGAATTCTGATTGTTGAAGGGAATCTGGATTTAGATCTTTGAAGTGGGATTGCTTGCCTTTGTCCTGAGGGGGAAGTCTAGGAGGTAAGACTTTACCACCACGGAGTTGCCCCTGCTCGATATCCTCGGGCGGGCAAACTAGAGCGGTGTCTACACTTATTGTAGGCATTGGATCGTTGTTTCCCGAAAGAGAGTCAGAATCTGAAAACTCTATCTCGATAGGACTTCCCTGAAAATTAAATTAGGGGAAATCACTTTCTGATAAGGTTTCACATTCGACATCTTCTTGAGTAGTCGACTCGAGAAGGTCAGTTTGATTAACATCAAGATTTATTTCACTAGAAGTTTGATTCAAAACAGGACAGTCATCAATTTGCATTTGAGATTCATGGCCAATCATCAAGACAGAAGTAGAAGGATATTTTTTATTCATCTTTTGACCCTTCGCCTTTGATGGGGCAAAGTAAAAGTCAGATAACAAAAGAGGGGAAAGGGTTTTAACACCAGCATCCGCCATTCTAATACATCTCTCATCAACACACTTCCTCTCTACAAAATCATCTTTCTTTTCTTTTACATATTTCTCAGTAGTTCCTACGACTACTGGAGAGGGAAGTGGCTCAACATCCTTCTGCGAAGCGTCTAGGTCAACTTTCCACACTGGGCCCTGGGCTATCGTAGTCAGTTGTTGAGAAAGACGAAAAGATTTTTTAATCGACTTTTTAAATGCCCGGGACAAAGCAATATCCCAACCATCTTCAATAGGAAGAGAAGAGTTAAGAAGATTACCTGAGATAGTTTTGGTTGAGACCTTTTCCGGATCGACCAAGTATTCTTTAGGAATTATATTGTTACCTTGGATGTAGTTCCTCTCAAGCCAATCTTTGAACACAACATAGTCCTCAAGTGGGTGACTAAGCATCCGGTGGTATGGGCAATACTTGGGATTTTCTTTCTTACTCTCATCCTCGGGTCTTCTAGCCTCTGGCAACTAAAAGTCAGGCTTCTTTAACAAGCTCTTAAAGATCTTTTTAACTGATTCCCTTTTAAATGGATAAGGCTTTGCCAATCACTCTCTAAAAGGGATGAAGGTAGGATCTCCAGTATGCTGAGGAACTATCTAAAAGGGCTGCTTCTAGGGTGGCTGTGGTGGAGGTGGAGTACTAGGCTGACTAACCACTGGCCTCTTTCCCTTATCAACTGCTGAGACCACAGCTTTCTTTTCAAAAGTTTTCACCAACTTAGGACCCTTCTTATCTTCAGACTGCTCTTGTAAGAATGGCATCCTATGAGCCTCTTACTGCAAATTGCTAGCCTTGTTGAGAAGTTTTTCAAAAGTTTTAATAGTGAAACCCTTCAGGAGAAAAGCAATCGGGCCATGAATATTCTTAAGAAGAATTTCCACGGCATGTTGCTCTTGCAACAGCTCGCTCAGAAGTGGGCCAGATGCTGTCTCAAGTTTTCAACTCCAGTGAAAATTTTAAATGTTGGTGGCACAAAACCTTTTGGATAAGAAACTGATTCATATTCCTCGGGGTAGGATCTACCCTTTGGAATAAACGCGATCCCTTGCGAAAGGGCCAAGGCCTCCCTTACCTTGTCCTCAATCAGTTGTTTAATATCTTTCTGGGGTGGAATTGGAGGAGTGGTGGAAATTGTGGGCTGGAATAGAGGTGCTTCTGACGGGCAAGGAAGAATCACAAGTGGTGACTCGAGGGATTTGGAACTAGATTCTGCCCGTTTAGCCTTTTCTGTGATTTCTCGAGCTGATTGCTGTATTTTAAGGGACTCTTGCTGTGATTTATCCAACCTTTCTTGCATTTTCCTAACTTGTGACATCATGCCTGCTAGCTGAGTCTCC
>NW_021341775.1:0-259 GCF_001605985.2 Dendrobium catenatum
TATTCTCCAAGCCGATATGGACATCGGCCTGGCCGATCAGTACAAAACTCAGAAGATCGGCCTGGCCGATCAGTACAAAACTCAGAAGATCGGCCAGAGTATCGCCTTGGATAGACTCCTGGACGATTGAAATTTGGCTTGATCGTCCCGGCCAATCTCACGATCGTCCTGGCCAATCAGTACAAATCATGGGAAATTTGTCCTGACAATAGCCCTGGATATGAGCTGGCCGATATTTATCGTCCTGAAGTAACTTAAG
>NW_021341776.1:0-209 GCF_001605985.2 Dendrobium catenatum
GTTGAGCCATTTCTCAACCTAAGACCCATCAAACCCTGCTAACACCTCCATTATATTGTCTTAGGTCCAACACACCTACCCTAGTTAGCCCCACCCTTGGGTTGACTTGGGTCAACCTCTAGGCTAGCCCAACGTGATCAAAACCAATTTGACCCGAGCCATCTCCCACCTTAGACCATATCAAACCCAATTGACACTTGCATTGGGTG
>NW_021341777.1:0-222 GCF_001605985.2 Dendrobium catenatum
AATCAAAAGGAGAGTACAAGGTAAAGACCAAAAGCCCCAAAAATAGAAAACAATAAAAAGGACATAATGAAATCCAAGTGAGGGCTCAGTAATCGGTCGAGGCTCCCAGCATCCCCAAAGCCACGCACAGACCATCCAATATGATGAATAAAGCGCTCCAATCGATCCACCATGAATGAGAACATCACCAGAGGTTGCCACCAGCTATGACGATGAGGACAC
>NW_021341778.1:0-591 GCF_001605985.2 Dendrobium catenatum
ACAAGAAAAACCGCCCAAAAACTGTAAGTTTTCAATTTTGAACATAGTGGATTGTCCCGTACGATCGTGGATCATCCTGGACGATTTTACTTAAACGATTTGAAACGACCATATTTGTATATGTGTACGAAATGTCTTCGTACAGATAATCGTTCCGTACGAACAATATTCGTCCGGTACGAACGGTTATTACAAGGCCGTTCTAGAAACTGTTGAAAACCGTTCTAAGTTGGTTAATCGTCTGGACGAAAATTTTACAGATGACCAATCGTCATGTACGATAATTAATTTCGTCTGGACGAAAATCTTACAGAGAACCAATCGTCATGTACGATAATTAATTTCGTCTGCACGAAAATTTTACAGAGACCAGATCGTCCTGGACGATAATTAATTTTGTCTAGATGAAAATTTTACAGAGGACCAATCGTCGTGTACGATAATTAATTTTGTCTGGACGAAAATTTTACAGAGACCAGATCGACCTTGATGATTATTAATTTCGTCCTGGACGAATAGGACTTAGAAAAATTTCTCAAGCCAGTTCCATGTGCTCAATAGGAGATACTTGTCTGATCGTCCCGTACGAAC
>NW_021341779.1:0-353 GCF_001605985.2 Dendrobium catenatum
TAAAACGTTTTAACTTTGGCCGGTACGATCAATTATTGTGCATCATCCTGGATGATACACCTAATCGTCCTGGACGATCTACTTTTTCAACGGTCGTCCGGCTTGACTCCTCGGGACGATCGCCTGTGTCTAATCGTCCTGGCCGATATGTGATCGGCCTGGCCGATCGGACCGCCTTTTTTTCCAATCAGCCTGTACGTAATAATTGAACCAAATTGTCCTGGACGATTCTACGATCGTCCTGGACGATTCTACGATCGTCCTGGACGATATGGTCGTTTCTTTAAATTCAGGCCATTCCATCCATTATTTTCACCTCAATCCTCTTCTCTTGTGTTTTCTTACTAATTTTT
>NW_021341780.1:0-334 GCF_001605985.2 Dendrobium catenatum
ATGTTTCTAATTTCGTGCAGCCAAATGGGGTCTAAATTTTCTTTGATTTAATAACATCTTATGATTACTATTGAAATCTTACAATTGCAGACAATGAATAGCGTCATAAATCATTAGACTGAATTCAATTTGGTATACATAATGCATTGTCAAATTGTAATCGGGTTAGTTACATGTACCGTGGAAAATTCTGAATGGTAGAAATCACCTGAAATTGGTATCACTGTTGCCTTTCTCTTATATTCATTCTGAAGTATATTCAGTGATGTCCTAGTTGATGGTTGTGGGCCAGCTGGTCGGGTAGCATATTTTTTAGTGATTGATCTGTTGTGTT
>NW_021341781.1:0-472 GCF_001605985.2 Dendrobium catenatum
TGTGTATACAATTTATAGTGCACGTGTAGGGGTACTCGGAAATAATTGTAGTAGTGTAGATAACTATCGTTTGTATGCACATAACTTTTCATTTGAGAGCTTATACACGCCTTCTGTCTGCTGATATGAGTGTTGCGGATCTGGTGGCATTATGGTCTTGATGCCGTAAGGCACTTCATCATCTTGATGTTGACTCCCCTTTCTCGTTCACCGGGGAGATCTTCTGAACTTTGAAGTTCGTTGCTTTGCAAAGAACTCCTTCTGAAATCATCAATGTATTGGACTTGTCGTTTTCGGTGTTTGTAGATATCAGAACTATTTTCCTCCTGAAATACTTGAAGATCATAATCACCACTGTAGTAGGTGATATCCATACTTATGCCCATAGTGGTTCGTTGTACCTACAATGTATCCACTGTTGTTATCCATAAATGGTTTGTGCTCATTTGTAGAAACTCGTTGTATCTACTAC
>NW_021341782.1:0-292 GCF_001605985.2 Dendrobium catenatum
TTCGTCGATAGGTTGACGATCCAAAATCAAAAAGGTTAGAACAGAAAGGAGAGGGGTTATGTTTATCCTATCACCAGCTTTAGGAATGATTGAAGATCTAAGGATATGCTGGATGATACGGGCATTTTTGGTCATCCCAGAAACTCTAGCAACATGATAGTTTAGACCACTTTTTCTAATTGTACTATTGACTTCATCCCATCTAAATATGTTTTCAGTCATTAAGGTATGGGCTCTATATCCTTCAGTCCTAAGGTTTAGAAATGCACCAATGTCATGCTTAGTGATTTCT
>NW_021341783.1:0-256 GCF_001605985.2 Dendrobium catenatum
ATTCAAAATAAATAGCAAAAAATTAAATATTTTTTAACCAAATGAGCTCTGAACAAAAATTGTTCTTCTATAACTTATCTAGCACAAAATTAACCAAATGCAACACGTTGGAAAACTTGCAGATAAACTGTGCGATAATACCGAAGAAAGGGGCGGAGATTGATGTGGAAGTCGTGAAGAAGCACTGTAAGAAGAACCTTGCGGCTTTCAAGGTGCCAAAGAGGATATTCGTCACTGACTCGCTGTCGAAGACGGC
>NW_021341784.1:0-263 GCF_001605985.2 Dendrobium catenatum
AATTTGCTGTCGTTGGGTTTGTATTTCCGAGATGTTTAGTTTGAATGTATGTTTGCTGAAATTAAAGTTCATGTGACCCCAGATTTAATTTTTGAAGCTTATGGCTTGATTTTGCCTCAAAATTTGTGCTCAATCAAGATAATATTTTGATGACATATCAGTTGCCCCCCTATTTTCGGACGTTCATGCTCAAGAAGTCCGAAAATATATGTTACAACACTTCAATTTCATTGGATAGCCAAAAATTGCACTCCAAAAAACAT
>NW_021341785.1:0-203 GCF_001605985.2 Dendrobium catenatum
TTGATATAAAGTAGAAGAAGCTGATTGGGAGATATTGGACTCCATAGGAGATGAGGTAGGGAGAGAGTAGTTCATCTTAACGATGATTCAAATGAAGACTCTCTTAGTGATGACAATGCTGATGAATTTTGAGTTGTTATGTCATTGCTATTTATTTTTTGAATTACATGTTAATGAATATGATATTGGGATTTAGGAAAGAT
>NW_021341786.1:0-282 GCF_001605985.2 Dendrobium catenatum
GTCCTTGATTTGGACCCATTTGGACTCGGATTAGGTCAAATTTGGTGTCGTTGCATTCATATTTCCGATACGCTCAGTTTGACAGTAAGTTTGCTTAAATCAGAGTTCAGGTGCTCCCGGATTTAATTTTTGAAGTTTCCGACTTGATTTTTGCCTCGAGATTCGTGCCCGATCACGATAATTTTTGGATGACATATCAATGAGCTTCAATTAAAAGCCCAAAATTAAGTTTAATTTCCAACAAAGAGCCCGTGCCCCATGGTATAAAAGGGCCAAAATTAA
>NW_021341787.1:0-297 GCF_001605985.2 Dendrobium catenatum
CGGCCAGGCCGATGTCCATATCAGCCTGGACGATATTATCGATAACTTGCAATTAATGAACTCCTTTGAAGCTCTTCTATTTACGTTCTCTTGTTCAACGTTTTGAATAACCTTTGTGCTGCTGCCTTGATCTGAGAAGGCCTTGAGGAGAGAAAGAGAGAGAGGGAGAGAGAGAGGATCTTGTGAGGGGACTCACTAGGGTTGCTTCAAGGATCTCTCTACTTCTAATTCGTCTAGAGTTTCTCGTCAGTGGAAGGGTTGGTAGAGGTAAGGAGTCAACTTTTGGTTGTGGTTCTC
>NW_021341788.1:0-237 GCF_001605985.2 Dendrobium catenatum
CGGATGAATGGAGCAGGCAGGTTGAATTTTCAAATGACGATTATGACTACGACTCCATTTATATGAATACGGTGCAGAGTGTATTCTCCAGAAGAATAGAAAGTCTGTTAATTTCAGACAGCGTCCACGTAGTCACACGTGTTCCCTTACAACACTTCAAAGAACTTATTTCGCGCGAGGTTCATAAAGTTGAAGAACTTGCTACCCTCTATCTGCCTCCCCGTAAAAATGGGACTG
>NW_021341789.1:0-297 GCF_001605985.2 Dendrobium catenatum
AATCTATAAATAGACCCCTCATTTCTCTTGAAAGAGGACCCCAAGCAAAAAGAGAAGGAAGAAGAGAAGGGAGAGAAGGAAGAAGCTCCTCCTCGACCACTGTCGGAACCTCGCCGGACCACCGTTGGAGCCTTGCCGGACCACCACATGAGGCCCTCACCCTCGCCGGAACACCGCTGGAACGTCATCGGACCACCGCAGGATCTTCGACGGACCACCACCTGAGGCCCTCACATTCGCCAGAGAACCTCACCTTTGCCAGAGGCCATCACCTTCGCCGCAACACCACCTGAGGCC
>NW_021341790.1:0-225 GCF_001605985.2 Dendrobium catenatum
TTCAGTAGTAAAATCCAAATCCTGTGACACCAAACAACAGAGAAGTTCTGTCCGATCTCCCTGTCTAGTTCCGGTAGAAGGTTCAAAGCCAAACTGCTCCAAAATCCCCTCTGCTCCCTCTCACTTCCTCACAGGAAACCGGCCCGTCCAAGCTCTACAAGCTTCTCACCACCCTCCCACGTGAGTATCTGCACATCACTCTAGGTTACAGCAGCTTCTCTGTCC
>NW_021341791.1:0-1101 GCF_001605985.2 Dendrobium catenatum
GTGTTCTTTTCTTATTATTGCTTCCATATTTAATTTCTTTATCGTTGGTTTTGATTGTGGTGAATCTTGTTTTTGGATTTAAGATTGTGTTTTTTTTAAATACTGATTGACCTCTCTATCTCTCTATTAGCCTTGGGCCAGTTTATGAGGGCTTAACATCCCTAACGAACTTTTTAGTGCCATCTGAGCACTTTCAAGTGGTATCAGAGCAGGAGTCAAAAAATAAGTTTTTAAAAGCTTTTGAATTTCGATCCATGGCTAATTTTTCAAATAATAATAAGGTTATTCAATCACCAGACCACCTTTATTTGAAAATCTTCCTTTTGATTTTTGGATAATTTGCATGACTACTTTCTTGCAATCGATTAACTTTTGTGTGTGACATATGATTTTAACTTGTTATTTATCACCATCATGTATAAATAATGGAGTTAAAATTGATATTTCTTTTAATCAATGGAATAAGGAAGAACAACTGAATGCTCAACTGAATGCAAAATCTTTAAATTGCTTTTTATGTGCTTTAAATTTTGAAGATTTTATGTTAATATCAACTTGCACTTCTGGTAAGGAAGTTTGGGATAAACTACATACCATATACGAAGGCACGAAAGAAATCAAGCAATCCAAGTTGAATTTGTTAATGCATGATTTTAAATTATTTTCCATGAAACCTTATGAAATGATCTTAGACATGTATACCAGATTCATTCAAATTTTAAACTCATCGCATGCTTTAGAAAAAAATTTTCAAATTTTGAAAAAGTTAACAAAATTCTTCGTTGTCTACTGGATTAGTTTAATGCCAAAGGAGTTGCTATTTGTGAATCAAAATATTTGAATGATTATTCTATTGATAATTTGATTGGCTCACTCATTGCCTACGAGCAAGGTTTGGGTCTAAGACTTTTGGATGCAGGTGAAACGATTGTTTATAAAATTGAAGATACAAAAAGAGATAGCTTAGTTGGTGAAGAATACAATGACTTATCAAGAAAATCACAAAGCTCACCAAAACATAAGCAAAAGTGGAAAAAAGGTAAAAAAGGTAAGGATGTTTATATTCCTTCTGACGTTATTTGCTTTTGATGTAGGAAACCT
>NW_021341792.1:0-214 GCF_001605985.2 Dendrobium catenatum
CCGCCGGTTTTCATTGTTTTTCCTGTAGTGGAGGGTGAAGTCCAAACGCGAGTTGCGAGCACAGGTTCGCAAAAGAGGGCTCGTTGGCGTCTGGCACTGTGGTGCAAAGGGTGTGTTACGGAGGGCGGAGTCTAGGTGCGGTGCGGTCCATGTAAAGGGCGGAGTCTGAATGTGGAATAGAGCACTAGGCCTGCAGTCGAGCGCAACTCACGAG
>NW_021341793.1:0-385 GCF_001605985.2 Dendrobium catenatum
GTTTAGGTCACCGGCATCTACTCCTTCATCAAGCCCGTCAAAGCTAAAAGCATAGGGCCGAAGGAACAAAAATCACCTGACAAGTCAATAAAGACAAATCAGGAAATTCTCCATCAATGTTTGCAGCACAAAGCACAGAGCAAAAGAGATCAGTATTTCAATCATCTATTGATACATACAAGAGATCTTCAGAGAAAGAAATTATCAGTGTGACATTCAAACAGGTTTTGAAGATCCACTAAAGAAAAATCTTAGTGTGACATCCAAGCAAATCTTTGGAGATCCACTAAATGAAACCCTCTGTGTGACATCTAGGATAAATATCTAGAGATCCACTAGACCAAGCAACTTACAACAAACGTGATTCGCTCTAGTCGCGTACCAC
>NW_021341794.1:0-324 GCF_001605985.2 Dendrobium catenatum
ATTACATGATATGAATACAAAGAATCACTATTGACAGGTTCGTTTGGTCTGGAGGATCGTAGTCAGAGGGCGACGGAGGTCGGAAGACTTGTAGTCGGTGGGCGACGTATATCAGGAGGACCGTAGTCGGTTGGCAACAGAGGTCGGAAAGACTGTAGTCGGCGGGAGACGAAAGTAAGGAGGACCGTAGTCGGCAGGCGACAGAGGTCGGAAAGACTGTAGTTGGTGGGCTACGTGAGTCAGGAGGATCGTAGTCGGGGACGACGGAGGTCGGAAAGACTGTAGTTGCGGGCGACGTAAGTAAGGAGGACCGTAGTCGGCGGG
>NW_021341795.1:0-212 GCF_001605985.2 Dendrobium catenatum
AGAATACCTAACTAGATCATGACAGTTGATTCTTTTTGATTTAAGCCTATCGTCCCGGCTGATATAATATTGTCCAAGCCAATCTGCTTAATGATGGCTGTGTTAACCGTGATGCCCTGATTAGGGTTTCTATTTTTAAACCGGTTGTCTTGGCCGATATAAATATAGGCCTGATCGATGTTACCAAAAATAGTAAACTCTAAGAAACAGTT
>NW_021341796.1:0-340 GCF_001605985.2 Dendrobium catenatum
AGACTTACAAATGTGTATTATAATTCAAATAAATTTTTTCTTTTTCAAATACATTTAGCTCTGCCTAAACTTCTATTTTTAAATAGAAAAAATTATTTTAATTACAGACATTCATTACTAACTATTGATCCCTTAAAAATCAATCATCTCCTTGATTTTTGTCTATGTCCAATTATCTTCTTCCTATTTTGTCCGTGATAGCATTGACCATAGATTAGTATCAAGGGCAACATAAATGCCATGATCATATATGCAAAAAGGGATTTAATAGCACACGGGCATTAGGCAAGAAGATGGGGCCCGTGGGATTAACCATGAACCCATTCCCTATCTGAACAAA
>NW_021341797.1:0-360 GCF_001605985.2 Dendrobium catenatum
CTCCTTTCCCACTCTCTCTCGTTCCAGCTCACTCTCTCTCACGATCTCTCTCCCCTTCATGTTGCTTCAATTCCCTGATTCCTTCATACTGTTCGACTTCGACATTCGATGACTTTCTTCCAGTCGGGTCAGATGTTATGACATTTCGATCGGAAACAACAACGTGAGCTCGCAGCTGTGAAGGAACCTTCTCTGTTCCGATTGCTTCTGCTGCTCCCTTGTGGGTTTTCGATTCTGCACCTTCAATGACTTTCCTTTCTAGTCGGTGAGGAAGTTATGGCACTTTGATCGAGACCAACAACCGGAGCTCACAGCTGTGAAGGCAACCTCCTCCCTTTCACGTGGCTTCTCTGGCTTCTA
>NW_021341798.1:0-214 GCF_001605985.2 Dendrobium catenatum
TTTGGATGTTATGGATGATTGTTACTATTTGAATCGAGTTTGGTTTAATTTCGCCCTTTGTTCTCCTTGTTTGGCTTTTCTATCTAGTGTCCTTACATCAAATTGATATCAGAGCAAGTTCGCTTATTTTTGGGTTGGTGGGAGTCTTTCTCTTTTGTGATTAACAAATGGCTAATAATCAAGGGGATTGGCAACAAATGATGCAACAATTGAA
>NW_021341799.1:0-852 GCF_001605985.2 Dendrobium catenatum
TTTAATCAATTTCAAATAAAGAGTAGTTGAATTATTTAAAATAAAAATAGGAAGGAAGTTCCATGAAAGTATTATTTTCATGAATTAAAAACAATTTAATAATCCTATGATTAAAATTCTTTTAATTTTGGTTTAATGTTAACCATGCCAAACATGCCCATTTATTCTTTAATAAACCAACTAGCCTTGATAAAAAAATGTTAGGTCTAAGTCAAATAGATTTACAGCCATGGATTTTTTCATAACCACAAATCTGCACTTGAAATGGTGAGGTGTAGTTCTCGGGATAAGTTTAGACAAAGCCAAGTACCAACTCATTGAAAGATTCTCCTTTTTGGTACACTGAACATGGATTTCTCACTAAGGTGAACTAAACGAAGTTTAAACAACATTGTGTGGGTTTCTCCAAGCTACAAATAACAACACTGTGAGTCCATAGAAAGGGTATACATGTTATACCTCAGTAGCTAATTATAACAAATAATTTAGATCCATCACCTGCCCTGAAATGAATACTACGTAGTGTGCAACACTTAATCACGCTGCGACACTTAATCATGCTGCAACTACGATAAATTCTGATATGCGGCTTAAAAGTTTGCAACCAGAACAAAGAGCAACAAGCCTCAAGACCATCAGTCTGTGGCAGATTGCATTCAAAAAGTATGGAAGTGGGTGGGTATACATGGGTACGACATCCTGAAAGTCACCATGAGTGGGCGTGGGTGGGCGAAGCCCGTCCAAGTAAAGCATAGGTACCCAACTAGGACCCCATGTAGGGCTTTGGTTTGTAGGTCATCAGACGGATTAGGAATTAGCAAAGAACTATAGGCCAATCACTGTGGGTTAGGG
>NW_021341800.1:0-215 GCF_001605985.2 Dendrobium catenatum
CTGAACATGAACCCAACCCGCTTCGGGTTCGGGTCAACACGAACCCGAAATTTTCTGGTCGGGTCCAATATTGACATCCCTAGCTTCATCTAATATAAACTTTAGGAGTCTCACTCGTGCTAGCTAAATAAGAATTAAATTAAGGGTTATTATATATGTTTACCTTAAATTTGTTCACTTGAACAACCTCTTCTTTATTTGTATCTATCATAATG
>NW_021341801.1:0-320 GCF_001605985.2 Dendrobium catenatum
CCTTTAGAAGTCCTTCAGATGGATTTGTTTGGACCTATTAGCACTGCCAACTTGGGAGGGAAAGTCTATGGTTTTGTGATTATCAATGACTACTCGAGGTTTACTTGGATTAGATTTCTGTAACACAAAAATGAGTCATTTGATTAGTTTAGAGCCTTCTTCACTTGGATTCAAAAAAGCTAAGTTATGGGATCTTGACCATCCATAGTGACCATGGGGGAGAGTTTGAAAATGAGAGATTTGGAGATTTTTGTGAGGACAAAGGGATTAGCCACCACTTTTAAGCTCCTAGGACCCCTCAGCAGAACGGGGTAGCTGAA
>NW_021341802.1:0-1393 GCF_001605985.2 Dendrobium catenatum
ACTTTAAAATAAAAAAATTTAATTTAAATAATTTAGTTTTACAATAAGTTATTAAAATATAACTTAATTTTTTTAATTTCCGTCAGAAATTCTGTCGGAAATGCCTTCGGAAAAAATTCGTTGGAAAACTAGTCAAACATTATGTCGGAAATTCGTTGAAAATTTTCCGTCGGAATTTGTGAAGAATTTACTTCCGCCGGAAATTCCGTCGGAAATGAGCTGTTTTCCTGTAGTGTTGAATACTATCAATTCTTTTGGCAGCTTTTGCTGGATCATTATTGGGTTTGACCTTGGTCATCCTTCTTTATTTTCTTTTGCTTTATCTTAGATAGGGACTATTACTTTTTAAGTTTTTCTTTTATCTTTTTGATGTAGTTCTTTTAGCATTAGTGAGTATTTGTCCCTTTAAATACTTTGTACTCTTAATTTTGATGAAATAAAATTAACCCTCTTCCAAAAAGGAAGACATGTGATAGCTATGTGAAAGAACCATTTTTATCTGTTCATGTGAAAAATAACTACATTCAAATATCTCTCTCTCTCTCTCTCATGTGACCTTCCATTTGGAAGTCTAACATTTAACAAAATAATTTATTCTAGAACGGACATTGCTCCTTGCCACAGTATATACCAGAGAGTAGAATTAAGGCCGGACGAGTTAAAGGTAGCCATCAATAGTAACACCATCTAGAGTTCCTAGTAAGGGATCATCATGTCAGAGCACAAGCAAATTCAGTGGAAGTTCGTTGAGGATGTAGAGGAAGTCTATGGTAGTTGTAGTGCTCCTCGAGTGCAGCCTAGGGCATATAACTTGACTCAATAGAAAATAAATGAGGCTCTAGACATAGTGACAAGTATGACAGTTGAGAAACCATGTCATATTCTTTTTTATTTCGATGCCATTCATTCCTTCATGCATGAGTGTGTTCTTGATGATTTAAGATTATTCCCTACTCCATTATCTTCTAAATTGTGCGTTATTCTACCGAGCATTAGAATTGATTGTATTATATATGAAAGAATTTGATATTATAGTTGGAATGGATTTTTTAAGCAAGTATCAAGTTCAAATTAATATAGTAAGATGCGAGTGAGTTTGTGTGTAGAAAGAGAAATATTTTATTTCGATGTTGTCAACAGTGCGTTGTCTTCTCTAATTTCTATATTGCAAATAGATAATGTTAGGAAGAAGGGGGATTCTATATTTTTGTCCTATGTAACAAATCTAAACAAGTTTGTTAAGGGTATTGAAAATTTTATTATTGTAAAGGATTTTCTAAATGTTTTTTTTTTCCTAAAGAGCTATCTTGTTTGCCTCCTAAAAGTGAGGTAGATTTATATATTGAAGTGGTATCAGGTAAACCTCTGATAGCAAGGACTCCTATCTGATTTA